>NC_077233.1:232683291-232943091 GCF_027887165.1 Monodelphis domestica | reverse complement strand
TCGCTTCCTGTCTCAGTAATGTCCATTGGGGAAGTGGGGTGGGGGCGGGGTGGGCACAGACGAGGAAATGAGTCATTCTTTTATTGGGGGGCTGGGGCAAAGAACAGGGAACGTCCAAGCCTGGGATGTCCCGATTCCGCTGGTCATTTTGCTTCGAATTCCCTTTTCATACAATTCCGAGGGGCTCCTTTGCCGGGGCGCCTCTCTCAAGCCACTCCTTCCCCTCCGTGGTTTTGGAAAGGGGCTGTGGAAACTTAGAGGCAGACGTCTTCCTCCCAGCCAGCAATTGCCTGTTTTGTTTGAATAACCGGAGTTCTTCCGGGCAAAGCCTGTGCTCCTCTGCCAGTAGCTGGCCCTCGCTGCGGTGGATTTTGCAAGAGTAAACCCCAGTGCATTTTAAGTACTTTATCTGATGATTTGGAAAGAGACAGCTCATACCAATCGGTTTCTGAATCCTGGGCGTTTATCCAAAATTTAAAAAAAAATTGGAAAAATGACAAATCCATTTCCTTAGCCTCTTCTTCTAGCTATACACACAAATTAATGATAGAGCAGCCTAAGATTCTCCATTCTCCAAAACTGATCATTAAAGTCACTGTGGATGCATTTTATTTGAAAGGCATCTTTTCACTCTTCATTTTTAGTTAAGTACCGATAATAACCAAGCCAGACACTGTCATCCTTTTATATAGCTCTGCTTAACAATTAGGGGAGAACGTATTTTAGGGGAGGGTTGCTAATAAATTTGTTTGTGTTCATCTGCTGTGTCATAACAAGATTTTCCAATTAAAAAAAAAATAAACCAGAGGCATGCCTTCTCATTCTAATTTTCTGATGAGTGAGATCTTGTCATGAAGATAAAACTGCTTTGATGATCTGTGATCCTAGACTTTGCATATTTTTTTAAAGCCTACACATTCTCTCTGGATCCAGAGGGATGAGGAGAGTAAGACCAAAACTGGGGAAAAAATACATATTATTCATGAAAGTTAATTTTTTTAACCCTTACCTTCCATTTAAAAATCAATACTAAGTGTTAGTTCCAAGGCAGAAGAGCAGTGAGGGCTAGGCAAGTAGGGCTTGCCCAGGGTCACACATCTAGGAAGCATCTGAGGTCAAATTTGAACTCAGAGTTTCTTGTCTCTAAGCCTGGCTCTCAATCCACTGACCCAACTAGCTGCCCATTAAAATGAATTCTTAAAAAAAAATGGCAGGGGCTTTTCTTGACCATTGTTACATGGTTGAGTTTCACCATGACATAATGGTCTATTTTGGGTTGTGCTTCTCTGTTTGCTTGAGCTAAGGAAAAAAGGGAACCCATTTTGTTTTAAATCATCTCCCTGGTTCATAATGATATTTTACATCTCCCTTTCAGGGATTGGGGGCCCTGGACTCAATTTATTTCAAGATCTCTCCTCAATTATCAGCCACCAAGCCATAAATTATGTATGCCTTTGCCAGTGTTATTTGGAGGGGAGACAAGAGGCGTTTGGTTAACTTGAACTTTGGGGAAGAAACAGAATGATACAGAAGACACAAATGTGGTATGGCCACAATTACATCCATCTGTCCTCTATATTTCCTTCTCTCTATTCACCTCAGTTCAGGTCTTTATCACTTCTTTCCCAGATTATTGGAATAGCCTAATGGGTCTCCCTGCCCTTGGTCATTCCTTGATCCAAACCCAACCTCTACACATCTGCCAAAGAGATTTTCTTGACCCTCCTGTGTCTGTTTCCTTCCAAGATCATCAGACTAACACTAATGGTTGGCATGTGCATAACTCTAAAGTTTGCAAAGCACTTAACTGTTTTTATCTCATTTAGTCACTTGGAAAGTCCTCCATTTGGCATTTAAAGTTCTTCCCAATTTGATCCCTTTTCCCATTTTCTGATTTTACTTCTCTTTATTCACTGACAGGTCCACAAGTAGTCGCCGTAATCAGTTGATATTGAAGGTTGGGCAGGGTGATTTCAAAGTAATATTTTTCAATTCCAATATTATTAATAATCTAATAATAATTGCTAAGTAATAGGATGTCTAAATTCACAGGGAGAAAGTGAGAAATAGAGAACTTAAAGATCGTGTAGAAAAAAATCCCCTCATTGTACAGAGGAGTAAAAGGGCCCAGAGATATTAGATGGCTTGCCCATGGTCAATGGCCAGTGCTCTGAATGGTGAGTATTCAGAAACAGCAGCTAAAGCCAGAGTGGCACAAGAGACTAGCTGATTCCACATCCAGAGTATATTGGAAATAATTGCCAAAACCATTTTTCAAAGCCTAGAAGAGATACAGGCATTAAGGGGTAGATGGCACAGAAGGCAGCACCTCCCCCCCCAAAAAAACTGGCCAGTCAAGTAGCATTTATTAGGCTGCTACTGTGTGCCCGGAACTGTAAGAGCTGGAGATACAAAGAATGGCCAAAAAATGGTTCCTGTCAATAGAAACGCAGTCTACAGAGCAGAGGGTAGCTGGTCTGAAGAAAGCATGCCAACGCCATCTGAGGAAGTAGATTCAGCATTTAAAAGAAGGCTGGCTGGGAAGCACTTGCTTCTGCAGAAACATTCCAAGAATTGGTCTGGCTTTACTTCTGACAGTGAGAGGTACCAGAATTTGGTGGGAATACAGTATTTCATCTCCTTCTCCTGCAGAACGTGGTGCACAACTAGAACACCAGCAGCTAAAGGCAAGATGAAAAGAACCCTCCTCCAACTGTCACAAGAGGGGTCAGACAATGGTGGCTGGCATTCAGAAGGTTATCTTTTCTAGAAATCTACTTTTCAAATGCCCAAATGCTTCCAGCATCCCACTAGAGCAAGATGGCACAGTTCCTACCAAGCACGAGAAAGCTGGGGGAACAGACACAAGCTCATCCAGTGGAAGAAAATCCATTTCTCTTCCTATGAAACTTGTCAGTGGACTTTGGATTGGATCAGTGATTTCACAGGTATAGGGAACTCCTAAAAAGTAAACTCCTTTACTAATTGTGATTAGCATTTGCTCTACAATTTATTGCCTGGGGGCACTTTGACGTCAAATAACTTAACCAGAGTCACACAGCTTGTATGTGGACAAGGTGGGACTGCATGGCCAGGTCTCTAACCATTGTATGACACTGCCTCCCTCCAATGGATGTGCGAAACTCATCAATATGTACATTTCTGGAATCCAGCTAAGAGGGCGTGCCATAATTGGGCATAAGGATCTGGGTTTTCCTTGGAGCAGATCTAATGGGTATGACTAATGTTTAATTGACTGCTGGTTTCTCCTTGGCTGTGTTACAAGCTTTAAGCTTTTCCCTAGGATATGCAGGCATTGACCTCTCTTCTATCAGCTCTAAGCCCTCATTTCTCCTTAAATCAGTGTTGTTTCTTAGCAGTAAACCTGTATCATTTAAGGAAAGTCAAAGGCATCCTTATACTCAAGGATCTTGGAATGTAGACTAAGGGGCACCAGAGCCTGGGACTAAAGGACCTGAGGGGTGAGAACTGGGCTGGGACCTAAAGGATGGCCACAGGATATCTATAGATGGAAAAGGTACTTGAAAATTAGGAAATCATCTTGACAGATTTCTGGCAAGCACCTGAAGTGAAGATTCTGCAACCCAGGACTGCAACAATTCCCATGCTAAGATGTCCCCTTGGCATTCTCCCATCTTTATTTAACAGGTATAAGTAAATTATAATCACTATATTTACTTCATGGGAAATGACTTCAGGTTTATATGAAATATCACAAGCTAGAACAAGTTCTATCCATACATCAGTAAGAATTCTCCCAAACTACAAATTCAAACTGCAGCCAGAGGTTTCTAAAAGCTTGTTTATTCATAGAGTGAAATATAGGAAAACAGTTTAAAGTCACCCTCCCTCTTCCCAACAAAAGTGCAAATTTCTCTGGACCTTAAAAGAGAAAGTAAATGGCACATTTTAACACTTTGGAATAGGCTGAAATTTTAAGGAATGAAAACGTTTTCTTTTTTTTTGTTTCTTTTTTGGCAACAGCAGCAGAACAACTTTTAGATAATTCTTTGGTCTGTGTTTTTGGAAAGAGACATTTTACCATGACTTTTTACTACCAAAGGACAAGGAGTCTTAAAGAGTACACACTTTATAACACTATATGCGCTTTTGAAAAATAAAAATAAAATGGAATGTTTCAAGATGACTGAATTAAGGCATAATACTTTCATGAATGTAACAACTGTCATATATTTTCCTCTCCCAAGATATTGAGGCACTTAATAAATGGTGCTGATGATCAAAATATGTTGTTTGCTTAAGAATATGCATCATCTTCTGATACTTATAAAAGAAATATTTTTATGACTTAGTTTATATTCTCTTGGGATATATATATAAATAATCTTTTTTTCCAGTCTCCCCCATCTCTATTCTCAGGGCTAATAAGGTCATTGTAATTTCCACTTATAAATATTTTATGCCTTTCAAAAATATAGGTATAAAACTATAAAAACAGTAGTGTCTAAGTGATAGACATGCCTTTTAAAATAATAATAATGATGATAATATCAAGATTTTTTCCCTTTCAAAGTGTACTGCAAAGAAAAATTAGCTAGGCTAATTCTCATTAATCTCTCATGAGGTAGGGGATACAATTATCCTCAGTTTAAGGATAGGAAGCTGAGGCAGACAGTCCCAAAGTAACTTGCTCTCAAGAGCTCTTGAGCCATTTTAGTGAGAGAAATTTTGACCTCCAGATTGCAAAAATGACACTTTGAAGAAGATAAATTATTTTCTTCAGGCTGCTAGGGATGCCACTGGATAAAATCTTGTTTCAGTGGAGTGTACTCTAATAGCCTGAAAAGAATTAATATACCTATGCAAGGAAAAAACAATTGAAAATAAGCTGTAGTAAAATGAGAGATGTGACCCATAGCCCTGGCAGTTTTTCTGAGGCTCATTGCCATTTGATAAATCATTGCAGAGACATCAGCAGGGATGTTTTAAGAAATATATAGTGTGGGTTATCTGGAAAGTCTCCAAAAGTAAGAAAAGGCACCTGACAAAATGCCTAGATCACACCCAGACAATAAATCTTTCCCTTGGTGGGATCTGGTTTCTTGTTTCCCAGGTGATGCTCAGTCACCACCAGAAAGCATATGCAATCTGGATGGCCAAATCCAATATGGCAGACAGGCCTGAACCCACAGTCACAAGGAAGGGAGTGCTATGGACTGACTCCCATTTCCTTTGGTTAAGAATCTGTTTAACATACTAACAATTCGATTCTCAAGAGTCACTTTAGATAAAATATGTGAAAAGTCCTATCTGTAGCTGTGTTAACCTACTGATTTAGCTTTACAATAAAGCTTGGATAATGGTTAATACTTGGAATATTGCACCCCCAATATAATATATATATACATAAAATGATACTACAATCTATAACCAAAAAAACCCCAGAACCAAACATATTCGAGGTGTAGACCATTTAACATAATACATAGCTAAAATGCATTTCCCCTACCCAATTCTATCTCACCCTCTCTTCTCCTACCTTCACATCATTTTTACTCTTCTGACCTTCCTTACTTTGAAATCTTTGATTCACTTTCCTGATCCTTCCAATAATCTTTGCTCACCACTTCTCATTTTCCCTTTCTCTGGCTTGAGTTTTATTTTGCAAAAACATTTGTAGGACCTAATTTTACCCTCCTCAGAAGAATCCAGTGAGGTTCCCATGGGGGTCAGTGAAGTTATCTTTGAGTGCCTCAAGCTAGAATGACTCATCTTCCCCCAATTTTCTTCTGGCACCAGCAATTCATATAACTTTCCTACTGTGGTACCAGCAGGAAAATAGAACAAGCTCATTAGAGGTTTCCATGTATTTTATCTCCAGTACCAAACACACACCAAAAAAATGTGTATAAAAAAAAAAGAACTACCCAATGGAGTGATCTACCATGTAGCTCATTTCAAGGAATAATGCTGCCATAATAAAATAATAAAATAAACTTAAGTGCTTAGGCAACCATCATCCCTTCTTATATGCCATATTTTTTCATGTGTACATAGTACATGTTTTGGATTACTAAGCATTGACCAAAATTGATCTAAATCTCTAAACTTTGGTTCCCATGTACAAAGAACAATTGCTCAGCATGGCATATAAATAAAACATTTATGTTTAGAAAACACAAATACAATGCCCCATTAATTTAAAAATAAAAATAAAAAAATAAAACCTTGAGAATAACCACGGCCTTAGATAGAATACCTGAAAATAAGGCTGCAGCAGCAGCATGCTACCAAATTAATATTAAATAACATAAAAAAAGAATCCAAAACCACAGTTAGAAACTTTGATAAATTAACCTTGAAAAGTTTCATAGTTGCTCAAATTGTTCTATTTCCCCATATGAAAGGTCCAAGAATTTATCCTAAACTAAAATGAAAATATTTTGAGGTCAACTATTTTAAACTCGCAGTTCCTGAACTGGCTAAAGAGGATGTTCTTTGGGTTGATTATATGAAATGTTTTTTATAAAAATACAGATAAAGGATATAATGACCTTAATATTTATTAAAAGTTTATCTTGATGGTAAAGTTTAGATTCCTTTATGTCACCATGCCTATAGACAGATGATTGTTTTGGCAAATTCAGTACCAGACTAACACTAATATAGAAAGAAAAAGCTAGAATGGCTTTCTGTATAGAAACTAAAACTTTTCCATACTCTTCTACAAACTGAGTTGTCTACCAGACACACCAGCTTCTCCAACTTGTTTCCCTAATGGTCCAGCATGAGTTTCAAAGGAAACCAATGTTCAGTGTAGCCCAGTCTGAGAAGTTCTCAAATGAGGTTATTACTTATAAATTATTAATCCAGAAACTTGAGAGAGGAGCCTCCCAAAGCAGCAAAGTTGGTGGAACTTCCTCCAGATTGTCTAAGCACTCAACCCTGATCCTGGTCTGGACAGTTGGAATTTTCATTTTAAAGACTGAGAATTTCTGGGAAATTTTTTGTAAACACACACACACACACTCACGCACATGTACACGTACATACACACAAGCCAACCAAAAGCCAAGCTAGGCCAAATGACAAACCCTATGTTTGAAGCTATAATTCCAACCAGTGAGACAACAGACTATTTTAAGTTTAATGGCAAGTGGTAAAAATGTCTGCCCCTCAGTCAAAGCTAGAAACTTAATGGCTCAAAAGGAAAGATTTCAGAAAAGATCAAGAAAAGAAAAAAAAACTCCAATGCTAGGAAGGATATCTTAAATATGAGTTATGCCTATGAGGAGGGGGGAAGGAGAGACAGACAGAGAGGGGAGAAAGGAGGGGGAGGGGAGGGGAGAGAGAGAGAGAGAGAGAGAGAGAGAGAGAGAGAGAGAGAGAGAGAGAAAGTTCTTTCTGCATTTTCCCTTCAGGAATAAACATCCTTAATGAAACTGTAATCTATGCCCAAGGTGTTGGACTATACGGAAGTACAGCTGTTTTATGGAGGCTTGGCAGTATCTGAGAATACATAGCATTAAAATTGTTCTTTTAGAATTAGCAAAGCTTCCTTCATGGCTCTCAGGCTCTAGGATCCAAAGCAGCTTGGCTGATGATTGTGTAATAAAACACAGGTCATTCCAAAGCAGAAAAGCCTCCCCCTTGTACCCTGGGTTTTCAATAAAGTATTTTTTAAATGAGGGATGGGGGTGGAGGAATGTTGTGGAGGAAAAGTTTAGTTTCCTATCAAGCAGCAAAGATTTAGCTTAATACACAAATAGGGAAGGCCCAAGACCTCTCTCTCTAATCTAGGCACTGATAAGTTTCATGATCTCATCAGTATTGCTGAAAAACATTTGTTGTTACCCATGGTCCTTTGCACTAACGAGCATTTTTCATTCCCTGGCTCCTTCAGGAATGTTAAGTAAGGATGCCAACTAATTTATATTGCTGTGTAACTGGTCTTCGTTTCAAAATGCAACATTTGGTAATAACAATTATGAAATTAAGGCATTTATCAAAATAAAGTGCTATTTTTTCTTAAAAGGGTTTTTCCCCCTAACAAATTCTCCATCACCCTTTGGCATGTTGTGCAACAGAATTCTCTGCAATCTTGTCAAACGTGCTCTTAATTGCACTGCTCATAGAGCACACTAATCCTAATTTGTAGAATCTATAACTAGGTTACACAATACATTGTCCCCCCTTCTTTCAGCTGTGGTTTAAGATCCAGATTCAGTTTTGTAAGGCAAGTTGAACAGGCGCTATGGAGCCTTGGACAAAGTTCCAAGGCAGGTAGATGTTTCCCAACTCCCCCTGTGCCTGGACTCTCCCATTTGGCCAGGGTTCCTTTAGGCTCAGAGTTGGGAGGACCTAGGTTCAAATTTGGCCTCAGGCAGTCTAGATGAGTGACCCTAGTGAGTCACTTAGCCCCAATTGCCTAACCTTTACCATTCTTCTACCTTGGAACCATGGATTCTAAGACAGAAGGTAAAGGTTAAACCCCCCCCCCAAAAAAAAAACAAATCAACTCCGGGCTTTCCTTGTTCCAAAGGCAATGGCAGGAGTGTAACTCTCTGGTGGGTATAGTGTAAGGAAGGCCGGGGTCAAACTGTGAGGCTCCAAAAAATCAGAGCCTCATCACACAAACCCTAGTGTTCTTTCTAGTGACGCAAAGGCTATGGCTATCCACTCCCCTACCCCAGCCCTGCCCCCTTTCAAAAATCCAAGAGCATTTTATAATCATATCCCTCCCCCCTCCCCTTAGGACTGTGATAAAGGCCCCCAGAGGACAGTGACAGCATCCCTCCTGATCCCTTCTCAGGATTAATGGCCAGGTGAGAGCACTTCCATGGTTTTAGGGATCGTGCTCCGGGAAACCTTGGGCCCTCGGGCTCCGGGGCTGGGGGCACCTCGCCAGGTATCGGGGTCCCCCGTAGGCTCGGAGAAGTTGGGGTAACCGGCGCCACGTGGACACCAGACGAGCAGCCACGAACTCCCGGGTGCGCCCGTCGAAGGAGGCCAATAGGTCAACTGGGGCGGCTTCACGCAAAACTTTGGGCAACTGGCCCATTTCGAGGGTGAGTCCCACAGCCCTGTCTGGGCCCAGAAGACAATGGAAAAGTGGGCGGTGGCGGAGCAAGCAGTCCCGAAGGTAGAGCACCAACTCCTCCAGCCGCTCTCTCAAGCGGACCTCTTCCCAACAGTGCAGAGGGTCCCCACGCAGCAGCAGCGTCAGAAGCGCAGTCTTGAGCGTATAAGACGACAGGATGCGCCCCCACTGGGATGAGGCCACAGGGTCCAGCCCTCGGGCGCCCAGATCCCTCAGTGCCTTTAGCAGCTGCAGGCATTTAAGGTGGCAGGCCCCAGGTGGGGCTCGTTCTTGCAGCCAGGCCAGCAGTCGCTGCTCCTGGCGGGCCGTGTTCAATCCCCACAGTGCCTCGGCCCGGAGCCCTCCAGGAAGCTCTGACGGGAGCCCTAGGGGAGATAGTGGCGGTGCAACTAGGAAGACACCATCGCCCAGGTGTACAGCGGGGATGAGGCGCACTGCCATGGAAAGCCGGCAGCAGCCGTAGTCGGTGCGGCAAGGTAGGATGTGCAGAGTGGGCGGCTGGTCAAGACCCCCGGGAGACAGGCTGACCCGGCAGCGCTCCTCCAAGCTGTACCGCACCGTGGCTAGGCATCGCTGCAAGTGCGCCTGGAACCAGCGCGACACTAGCGCCGCAGAGAGGTGGCGCCGACCGCGCAGGTCCACGCAGAAGCCGTCGGAGAAGGGTTTGGAGTCCCGCTGCCACTGGCTTCCAACCCCACCGGAAGGGGAGGATGGTGAGGCCTTGAGGGCGCACAGGAAGCAGCCACGAAGAGCCAAGGGCAACTCGGGCTCCGCCCCCAGACCCCTAGGCTCCAGCGCCACTAGAGGAGGGAGGCGCAAGGGAACGAGCACGTCGAAGCCATCAGGACGGCGGATCTTGTGCTGCTCGTAGGCGCTGCCCACCTGCACAAAGTCCCCCCGAAAGGCCAGAGCTAGGGCTCCCCCCGGGGATGGGCCTGGAGACCCCCGGGCCCGGCCGGCACGGACAAGTTCCCCCACGATGCGGCTCACGTGCGCCTTGCTGTGGCCCAGCACGTGAGGGGACAGGCGAACTTCGTGCTCATAGTAACTCTCCAGTAAAACATCGAGGCCGGGCTCGCGGAGGAGTCTCTTAGAAGATGTTGCGAGCCCCTGGTGGGGAGCGCGGCGCAGGAAGCGCTGCCGGGCAGCGTGGCGAAAGCGTAAGAGGAGGTAGCCCAAGAGCAGCAAGAAGATGGCTTTGAGCAGCGGGAAGCCGGTGTCCTCGGTGTCCTGGGACGCGGCGGGGCCTCCCCTTCCGCTCAAGACGTGGTAGAGGCATACTAGGGCGGTGCAGAAGCCGGTCACCAGTGGCCAAAAGACGCGCAGGTTGAGGGTGTAGTGCACCGACATGCTGGGCGCCCGGGGCGACGGCCCGTGCAGGTCAGCCCATGGTCTGGATGGTAGCGACGACGGCGCCCTCTTCTCCGCCCCCGCATACACGCGGCAGCTCGAGCCCTGCCCTGCCTCCGTTTCCCACTCTAGGGCCGGCTCAGCCCTTCGCTAGTCCTTGGAAGTCAAGCCTCCCCTTCTCAATCAGTCCAGGCTCCGGGACCTGGTCTAGCTCCCGGGCTTTCTTCTGTCCTTTTTTCCAGCTCAAGTTCTCTTTCCAGCTTTGGTTCCGGCTCTGCCCCGCCCCGCCCTCCAGCGCACGCCTGGGTCCCCGCAGCTCCCGTAGGGTCCCGAGCTTCCTACTGTTCCCAACTCAGCGCCTCTCCCAGCCCTTCGTCCCGGCGCAGTCCCTCTTGCCAGTTACTGTCTGGGCCCCGCGGCTCCTGGCTGTACTCCTACCCTCTCCAAGTCCGAGTTTCTTTCCGTTCACTGTCCTGTTGAGTTTAGGGCACTCGCTCCTCCCTTTCCACCCGTGCCGACTTTCAGGTCTGCCAGCTGTCGGGTTGGTCGGTCCACGTCCCAACCTCGGGCACTTCTGGAGCTGGGCTGCCGAGGTTCAGGCCCTGACTTCCCCTGTTCCCGTTACTTAGACCGCGAAGTTTCCTCTTCCGAGGAGAGAAGAGGCTGAGCCAGCGAGTGGAGAGGAAATGCCGATGTCTGGGTGCCGAGCTCTAGCGGGCGGGGTCGGCCCCCTCCTCCGGGGCCGCCTCCTTAAAGCTACACGAGGTCGGAGCGGACCTGGAAGTCCAGCAAAACTGGGCCAGAAACTTAGTTCTTTGCAACCGGGTGCTGAAAAGACCAGAAATACAAGATTTGGAAACATGAAAGAGGACTTGCAGAGAGGCAGGCGCACACTGCAAACTTTGACTCCAGGCAGTTGCTGCTCAAGAAAACTGCTATTAAACAAATAGCCAGAATGAAAAGTAGAGAAGAGAGGGAAGTTAAAAACATACCCAAGATATAATCCCCAAATGTTATAGGCTCTGGCTAGCAGGCTGGGATGGTGAGGTGTGGTTATATGTGTGTTTGTGTGTACAAACATACATATATACACACATATATGTAGAACCTACATATATATATGACCAACTGACCTACCTTCCTTTCCTCTTTCTCTCTCCCTCTACCCCCCTCTCTCCCTCTCTCTCCCCCCCTCCCTCTCCCTTTCCCTTCCTCTCTTTCTCTCTCCCTCTCCCTCTCCTTATCCCTCTCCCTCTCATTCTCTCTCCGTCTCCCTCTTCCTCTCCTTTTCCCTCTCCCTCTCCCTTTCCCTCTCCCTCTTTTTCTCTCTCTCTCCCTCTCCCTTTCCCTCTCCCTCTCTTTCTCCCTCTCTCCCTTTCCTTCTCCCTCTCGCTCTCATTCTCTCTCCCTCTCCCTCTCCTTTTCCCTCTCCCTCTCTCTTTCTCTGAAGGTTGGAAGATTGGAAGGAAAGAATATATATGTAGTGGATGATTGGGAGGAAGATGTCTCTTCTAGGAGCAGGTCTACAAGGTATTTTGGGTTGCAGGAAATACCTCGTAGTATAGACTTCTTTATTTCCTTTTTTCCTCTCTTATTTTTCTAAGCCAAAAAAACCCATTTATCCAAATCATAGAAAAACAGAAATCAGAGGAGGTATCCTTAAAATACACATACATCAGACAATACAGAATGAAAGAGCTCTCCCATTGGGAATGAAATCGTTCAATTTAACCAAGAAGGAGTATCCTGGATCTCACCCAAGGGAGGACTCCCTGAAGTCTCTGAAGTAGCAAGCTAGGGATAGAGGTATGATGGAAACTGCCAATTTCTAGCATGTCTTCACAGAGTCTTTTCCTTCAAACAAACTGAAGTGGACCTCTTCATTTCTAGTTTGATTCTCTTTAGTTTTGCTCCAAGGGATTAGGACACAATTTCAGGGATGCCAGAGCCACCTCTTTCCTCACTGGCTTGAAGAATGATGATAGGCATTTCTATCCTGGTCCTGCTACTAATTGGTGGTATGACCTTGGGCAAGCTTCAGTTTTCCTATCTCTAATGTGAGAGTTGAATGACTAGGATCTCTCAAGCACTAATATCCTATTGTAACTGCTCCACAGATTTTATTTCATACAATTGAAAATTGGGATTTTGGATTTATAGAGAAACTACAAATTAGCATGCAATTTTTTTATAATTATGCAGCTGCAAATCTGGTATTTTTATCCAGGAACCACCCTTTGAATCATCAAATCCTATGAATATGTCCTAGTTCCTAAATAAGAGTCACTTCTAATGCTGTCCATTGCTATTTCTTTTTGCTTCTCCCTGATGGTATGTTGGAGCAGGGGAGGTATGTTGGGGTTGCTACAGAACCCCCTCAAACCAAGATGGGAAACATTGGACAAGTGAATCATTTTGGCCAACTCCCCCACCCCCCACCGCAGCTCCATCAAAGCATTCAGGCAACCAGGAAAACCTCAGAGGATATTCAAGAAAAAGAAGAAAAATCCATAAAAAGCAAGTAGCACTATTACCAATAGCTAACATTTAAATATCTCTTTAAAGATCTTCAAAACAGCCCTGGGAGGCTGGTGAAATTATCCCTTTTTGCAGATGAGGATATTGAGTCTGAGAGAGGTGAAGGGACTTGCCCAGATAAGAAGTATCTGAGCAAGAATTCAAACTGAGATCTTCCTGACTCCATCTCCAGCTCTGTGTCTGCTCCACCAAAGGAACACTTCTTTGGGAGATGAAAAAGAACTATACAGTATTGTCCCTGCCTAGAGAAATTTGCCATGTGAGGGAAATGCTACAACTGCTTCTTCAAGAATGTATAATTTCACGACAGTGAGTTCTCCCTCTATCACTTAGCAGATGTTTTCTGAGTCCTTGTGGCCAAAAACACTTACTGCCTCCCAGATAGCCTGGTAGCATCTTTCCAAGCATAGGTAGGTTGGTGCTCCCTTTCATTTCCAGGCTCCCACTTAAATCTTTTGCAGCTTAGTAGGACTTGCCAGAAACCAAAGCCTGTTGACATAGTTTCCAAAAGTTATTATCGTTCGTCCTTTTCATAGAGAACCGTTGACATCCAGAGAGAGGTCTTGACTTGTTTGTGAATTGGACTGAAGTGAGGCAGAATTGCACAAAGTCATCTGTCTCACACTCTCTTCCAGTCATTGAAGTCCAGTGGCGAGGCAAAAGTTAGGATGACCAGTGATGGTCCAGAATGCTGTGGATGCCTTTGGCATCTTTGATGTCTGACCAAACTCTCAGTGCTCTACAGAGCCTGTTGGGCCTGCTTTCATGGCCATAGGAATGAATTGTTCTCATTCATCCATTCTGCTAGGGGAAGTCTTTCCATGCCTGGGGGAAACATCTCAAGGCCTATTGGTTACCCTCTACCCGGTTCTGGCCATCTTCTGAGAAGGTTTTACAGGGAGTGGACGATGAGGATGCTACAGCTTCTTGGAGCTACAGGTGAGAATTGGGCAAAAGGAGAGCACCAAAGATGGATGAGCAGCCCTGAAATGGGCTTGGCAAACCCTCTATGCCCCAGAGGTACTGATCCTAATGGAATATCCATACACCCTTCAAAGAACTAGAGCTCTACCCTTTCCACATGAAGAGGCATCTAAATAGGAGTTTAGTGGAGAGACACACTCAAGAGCTGATAGATTACAGCATTAAATTACAGTATTAAAAATAAAATACTGAAATGAATACAGTAAATTGCCAAAATCTATGGGGTGGATGTTCTGGGAGGTAGTCAAAAGAGTAACTATCTAGCTAAGGTGTCTAAGGGTCAAAATGAATAGAGCACAGAGCCTATAGTAAGGAACATCTGAGTTCAAATCCAGCCTCAGATTCTTACTAGCTCTATGACCTAGAGCAAATCACTTAACCTCTGTTTGCCTTACTTTCCATATTTGTAAAACGGGGATAATAATAACACCTATCTCCGGTTATGGTGAGGATTAAATCAGATTAATAATTATACACATAGTAAACACTATATAAATGCTAGTTATTATTATTATCCTGAACAAGTCATTTAACCTGTTTCTCTCAGTTTCCTCATCTGTAAAATTGAGATAATATTACCTACTTCTTAGGGCTATTGTGAGGATCAAATAAAAAAACATTTATAAATCACTTAGCACAGTGCCTGGTACATAGTAGGCTCTCCTCTTCCTTCCCTTTCCCTCCCTCCCTTCTCCTCTTCCCTCTCCTCTCCTCTAATCTCTCTCCTCTCCTCCTTCCCTTCCTCTTTTCCTCTCTCCTCTTCCCTCCCCTCCCCTCTAACCTCTCTCCTCTTCCCTCCCCTCTCCTCTAACCTCTCTCCTCTCCTCCTTCCCTTCCCCTTTTCCTCTCTCCTCTTCCCTCCCCTCCCCTCTAACCTCTCTCCTCTCCTCCTTCCCTTTCCATTTTCCTCTCTCCTCTTCCCTCCCTTCCCGTCTCCTCTCTCCCCACTCCACTCCCTTCCTTTTTCCTCCCCTTTCCTCTTCTATTTCTCCTCCCCCCTCCTCTCCTGCCAACTTTCCTTCCTATCTTTCTTTCTTCTTTGTTTCCTCCTTTCCTACCTCCTTTCCTTCTTACCTTCCTTCCTTTTCTCAATCAATGTTGATTGAGGTTGGGAGCCAAGTCTCAAATAGGAAGTAAGTTTTGATAATAACTAGCATTTATATAGCACTTTACAAATATTAACTAATTTCATCCTCACAGCAATACCAGGAGGCAAGATGTTATTAGGATCCTCATTTTACAGATGGAGAAACTGAGATGGTGAAAAGTTAAGTGATTGGCCTAGGATCATACAACTAGGATCATACAACAAATATCAGAGGCTGGATTTCAACTTGTCATCCCGACTCCATATCCAGTTCTCTATCCACTTTGACCCAGTGCCTTAAGGTGGGTCCTGAGTGGGAGGATGTAAAAAACGGAGGGGAAGGCATTCTTTGGGGAGAGCCAATCTAAGTATGTCCAATGTAATGAACAGTTGTGCAGATTAGAGCTCTGATGCACTGGAGGATGTGTGTCCTGGAATTGTGAGAAAATAGAGGGATTAAGATGGGGCTGGATCAGAAGGACTTTGAGTGTCCCTAACGGAAGTCTAGTTGTTGATCAGGTCAGTGCTATTCAAACCACTATTTCATCTCTAGGGAATAATAGCTATATTCACAGTGAACACCACTTCCCAGCTTTAGAACTAGACTATTAGAGCTAGGAGCAGTTTAAATGGTGCAACAGATAGAGTGCTATCCTGGAATTGGGTAGACGAGTTCAAATCCAGTCTCAGACACTTTTGTGACCCTCGGAAAATCACTCCACTGTTTGCCTCAGTTTCCTTGTCTATAAAATGAACTGGAGATGGAATTGGCAAATTACTCTAGTATCTTTGCCAAGAAAACTCCAAATGCTGTTGTTTTTCTGAAATAACCAATTTATTTGCTCTAAATTTTCCTGACTCAACAAGGACTCAACAGCAATAATGAGAACTAGAAGAGAACCCATCTAGTCCAAACTCTTTATTTTAAGGATGAGGAAACCAAAGTGCAGTGTGGTTGGGTAATTCTTTCAAAGTCACAGCCAATTAGTGATTTTTGGTATTGTTCCTAAAAGGAAGATTTCTCTATTATAACCATTAATTTCCTTTGCACTGAAGAATTCAAGGTGTAGGATTAGGCATTTTTAAATAACAATATTTTTTTCAATCTAAGTTATCCCTTATTTTTTATAGCTTTTATTCTTAAAGTTGTTTTTATTCTTTACAGCTCTTATTTTTAAATTTCATTATTTCTTTATTTTAATAACATATTTCCACATAAGTTTTCCAAAGTTATATAATCCAAATTGTAGGATTAGATATTTACTTTCTTGGTCTTTCTTTCTTTCTTTCTTTCTTTTTTATCGAATAACAATATCTTTTTTTCAATCTAAGGTATCCTATATTTTTTACAGCTTTTATTTTTATTTTAATAACAAATTTCCACATAAATTTTCCAAAGTTATATGATCCAAATTATAGGATTAGACATTTTCAGCATAAACTCTCCAGCATTAGACTCTTCAGCACAGACACAAATTCCCAGAATTATCCTGTCTGATTGGGAAACTGAGGAAGGAATATGTCTTGAACTATATAGTTGTTTTATATAGAACCATCTTAATAATAGCAACTCATATTTATAAAGGTAATAAGATTTGCAAAGCATTTTATGTGCATTTATCTCATAAATGTATATAAATAAAGGCTTTCATAACAACCTCCCTCAATACCATTGTTAGCATTTTTATAGATGAGGAAACTGAGGCCTGAGAAGAATAAGTAAAACTTAGCCCAGGGTCACACAGTTTGTAAGTATTTAGGATACAAATTCAGGTCTGCCTGAATCTAAATCCAAAGAAATTCCCTGGTTTTATTTGTTTATTTCTTTGTTTGGGGTGCCTTTTGTTTTTTATTTAAAGGAATTTTTAAAAATCAGTTTTTTTCACACATATGGTACACAGGCCCTCCTTTAATAGCATCCCACAAAGACCTGTTGGTCCAGTCTTATCCAACTTCAGAGAAAAGCAAGCCCATACTGGATTACAGAGCATCACCGGAAAATGCTTCCCCCATCTGTCCTCTGTTGGAAGGCCTTTCTTCATTTAAGAGTCACACTGAAAAGGAAAAGGAGAGCTTTGGTCTCACAGAGATGAAGCAATAGAAAGGGGCTAATGAGTCTGTAATGCAATTGTCTGCCAATAAAATGATCCAATATTCAGTTGAAGCCCTTGAGAATTATACTATAAACCTAACACAATTAGACATTAATAAACTGTTTTTTTATCCACACTAGGTTCTACTGACTGCTAATATCACAGAAAGTCATCATCATCAGGGAGATTAAGATATTTTCCTAGTGAATAATTCATTTTGGTCATATAGTTCACTAGGCCAAACTTGGGAGTTTTAGAGGCCAAGAATTGAACATTAAATAGATGTGACATTTTTTCCCCTACGGTTTGTATTATGCCCCAGGAGTTTTTGCTTTGCCCAGCTGGGCTCTCCTGGGTCTCTTAGTCAGTTATACTTAAAATGAGGAGTTGTGCAGTGGATAGAGAGATGGAGGAAGGAAGGAAGGAAGGAAGGAAGGAAGGAAGGAAGGAAGGAAGGAAGGAAGGAAGGAAGGAAGGAAGGAAGGAAGGAAGGAAGGAAGGAAGGAAGGAAAGAAGGAAGGAAGGAAAGAAGGAAGGAAGGAAAGAAGGAAGGAAGGAAAGGAGAGGAGGGAGGAAGGAAGGAACGAAGGAAGGAGAAAAGGAAGGAACGAAGGAAGAAAGGAAGATTCCTCTTTGTGAATTCAAATCTGGCCTCAGACACTAACAGGCTATATGACCCTGGGCAAGTCACTTCACCCTGTTTGCCTCAGTTTTCTCATATGTCACATAAGTGGGAGAAGGAAATGGAAAATCACTCCAGTGTCTTTGCTAAGACAATCCCAAATGAGGTCAAGAAGAGTTGGGCACGACTGAACAACAACAAACAACGATGAGATTATGGGTTTACAGACAGTCATGAAGGGGTTATGACCAGCCAGAAAACAATGCTGTCCAGGGCCAGCCTCCCATTCTAATCATGCTCTGATGTGTTTTTTTTTTCACTTGGGGCAGGTCCCCTTTTTTTGTCCAAAGACAGAAATCACTGTTATCTTTGCGAGGCTCAAGAGGATCGCTGGATATTGGAGGGTTTGGATCCCCAAAAGGAGCCCTTTGACTGAGTCACTATGATTTTCCTCCAGACAAAGTGACTCAGAATTGCTCATTTTCCCCAGAAGGGAAAATTAGAAAATGACTTCCCAGGTAAAGTGGGATGCTCAGCATGAGATGCAGCAACCATCAGAAGAGAATAGAAGACAAGACGCAGTACATTACTGCTTTGAGCTGTCAAGCTCAATGTGTTTACTGGATAAGGGGCGGGATGCTTAGGAGAGAAGCTTAGCAAATTCCTTCCCTATTTATGATGAATCTCAGCCTGCTCAACACTTCTCCTGCCTTTCCTTTGTCCATCTCTTAGTGCAGCTATTAGATTCTGCTTTGTTTCAGATAGTTCTTTGCTCTAGAGACTGTACCTATTTTGGAATCACACAATCTCAGAGTGAGAAGAAATATCAGAGACCATCTCATCCAACATGCACCTTTAAAAAAACATATCTCTGGTGCAGCTGGGTGACTCAGTGGGTAGAGGTCTTGAGTTCAAATTTGGCCTCAGATACTTCAGAGCTGGGTGACCCTGGGCAAGTTACTTAATCCCAACTGATCTTGCCCTTACCCCTCTTCTGCCTTAGCACTGATCCTTAGTACTGATTCTGAGACAGGAGGTAAGAGTTTAAATTTATATATAAATGTAGTTTTATGTAATATTTATGTGTATAAATGTAATTTTGTTTAATATGTACATTTACATATATATGTAATTAACAAGTGTCATCCAGTGTTTGAAGTCTTCCAATTAGGAGAAACTCATTACCAATTCCATTTTGGATAGCTTTAATTGTCATCAAATCTTTCAAGCATACATTTAACTCTGTAACTTTTACCCATAGTTCCTAGTTCTGTTCTCTAGGCAGATGTAGAAGTCGTCTAACCCCCACAGTTCTTAAATATTTTGGTCTCAGGACCCATTTACATTCTTAAACATTGTTGAGGCCCCCTAAGAGCTCTTTTGTTTATGTCAATTGTGTCTATGGATATTTACTGTATCTGAAGTTAAAACGGATCATTTAATTTTTTATCAATTCATTTAAACATAAAAATAATAAACCTATTGGGGTGTATAGGGTATTTGGGGAAGACTAGCACCTCTGGTGTGAGGACTTTCCCAGGCCTTGTCAGGGCTGCTTATCCTTGGTGTCTACCTGCCCCCTAGCTCTCAGCCATGGCTTCTTGAAGCCATAGACACAACACACAGTGGTTCCTGGCAGATGGGTTAAATAAGGCCCAATAACCAATAAATAAATAAATAAATAAATAAATGAATGAATGAATGAATGAATGAATGAATGAATGAATAAATAAATAAATGAATAAATAAATAAATAAATGAAAACCCAAATAAATAAATAGCCAATGGGCCCATTGGTGAAAGGGGGGGGGGGTCTACCCCAACCATAATGAAGATTTCTCCCAATGGAATGGGCAAATGAGAACAATTTGTTCTACCTGGCAGGAAGGTGGCTACAGCAGGTTCTGTGGAGCACTTAGAACTTGGTCAGATATTAACAAAACCAAGGTCTGCCACAGCATCCCTGGTCATTGCCAGGCATCCGAATTTTTTTCCTGTTACTGGACTTCCATGACTCTGGAAGAGAGAGTGAAGCTAATGACTTTGTACAACTTTGCCTCCCTTAAATTATTCGAGTGCAAATCAAAACAGCACCCCCAGAAGTCACTGGTCCTCTTCAAGAGCAAAGAACACACAATAATGAACTCATCACATGTTAATATGGTAATATTTTTGAAAAAAGAATATTTTCTAGAACAAAAAATTAGATGAGTGGCATTGTTTTACATATTTTTGCAAGTCTCCTTCATGTCTTAATAGAAGATAGATGGGAGTCTCATACCTGCTTCTTCATTTCATCTGTTTTGATCTTTGGGGTGGGGGTTAATATATATGGAGAAAAATCTGGCCTAACACAGCGAGATAGTTGGAAAAGGGAGGAGGATTTTAATAGGCAAATGATATCTCGATATTATTATGAATAAAGTTTTTATTTCACGGATCCTCTAAAAGGGTCTTGAGAACTGGGGGCTCAAGGACCACTTTCTGGAAATGACTTGTCTAATCTATCTTTTGTTGTCTGGGCCTGATTCAGGCTAATCCAGTGCTTAAGATTTAGAATAGTCAAAAAATGAGACACACAGAGACTACCTAATTGTTAGCAGAAGGAGATTTACTCATTCAGATCATGGAAAGGACACTCAAAAGGATATAGCATTGAATCATTGAAATCAGCTTCACTGACTTCATGCTAGCCACTCTGGTCTGACATGCAGAAGACTTAGGGAGGTGGGAGAGCTAGGTATTTCGGTGGATAGAGAACCAGACTTGGGGATAGGAAGTCCTGGGTTCAAATCTGACCTCAGACACTTCCTAGCTAGGGCACGTTGCTTAATCCTCATTGCCTAGCTGATGCTGTTCTTCTATAATATTGCTTCTAAGATGGAGGGTAAGAGTTTAAATTATTAAAAAAAAAAACGCTGAGGGAGTTGCTACTGAGTCCTTGCATTCCAGCTTTTGGTACTTGGGTCATGAGATAACTACATGAAAGGATTAAACCTTATTCCTTTGAGTCGATTAAGTCTTGAAGAGGGTTTAAAACGTTTAAGTAAAAAAAATTAGCTTGGTCCACGTGGCAAATACTGTTCCTACTATATCTCTCCTCTATATAAGTCTCTAAATATTTGAGAGCAGCTATAAGGCATCCCTCAAAGACTTCTCCCTTCTGAATATCCCCAGTTCTTTCCAATCACCCTCATCTGGTATGATCTCAAGGCTTTCACCATCCAAGAGATCCTCTAGAGCCTCCAGTTTAGCACTATTTTTCCTAACATGTGGATCACATAGCTAGTAGGTATCTGAGGTCATATTTGAACTCAGGTCTTCCTGACTCCAGAGCTGACACTTTATCCATTTTTGCCACCTTTCTGCATCACTCACTATGAGACAGGAAGCCAAATTATAAAGAGTTGAAAAGTGAATGAGAGGAGAAGTAAGAAACCCATAGTACATTTCATCCTTTTGAATGTTTTAATCTATTTCATTTTTTCATTTTAAAATTTTCTGGATAGGAGTATCGCCATGCTTTTATGAGCCTATTTTGACTTGTCATAAATTTAGAAGTGATGTTTTAAGGCTTTGAATCATAAAATCTCTAATTATTTCGACTCCTTTTTGCACCTAACTCTGATTTCACACCCTCATTTAACTACTCTGCGCTATAATTATCCTGAGAAGGTTATAGTGAATGCGGTACTTTTCTGTACTGACTTCCTAAATTGTCAGATTCCTACCTGGAAACATGCCATGTTATTTAGGCAATGGCCATCTCATTTGTCTATTAATGAACAAGTCTTTTCAAACTGACTAATTCCCAAGGCCACTTCATCCTCATTGTTCTTGATGGGGATATCTTTCACCTTTTTTCCTTTTGTTAAAGGATTATTGAAGAGAAACAGGAGAAAACTTGCTTATCTTTTTATAGGCCTTTCCAAAGGACATTGATTCTTCAGTAGGTAGGAGTGGCATGCAACGTTGTGAGGAAAAAATGAATTCTCAGTTTTGCCTTCTGATTCAGAACTGTAGGATCTTTCTTTAGCAAAGTCATCTGTGGGGGTGTAAATGGTACACCTGAGGTGTATCTTTAATGTATTTTTTCCTGAATCTGCATGGAGGAATGTTCCAATGCCCTGAGATTTTAAAGGAATCTAACAACCCTCATACTATAATTTTAATTTGACTTTACTGTCATGGTAACCATCAAAAACAATGTATAATTTGATGCCATGTTTAATCTACACAAGTGAAAATATCCTGCAGTTTGGTGTTCCCATATATGTTATAGGAAGGAAGCACTTAACATGATGCTCGCCTTCCTCATTCTCCATCATTTCCTTTATTCAATCAGTTGCCAAACTTGCTCTTTTTCCCCTTTAAGGCATCTCTTGCATCTGACTTCTCTCTCTTTACACACTCACCTTAAATCAGGTCCTCATCACTTTTCTCCTAGACTACTACCATTGCCTTTTTAGTCTTCTTGATTCAAATCCCTCTATTCACTTCCATTCCTCTTTCACTCAGCCACCAAAGAGATATTCCATAAGTTTAGATCAAGCCATGCCAAACCCTACCCAACAAACTCCAGTGGGTCCTATTGCCTCTGGGATAAATTAGAAACTCCTCTGTTTGACCTTTAAAGTTCTTCACAATCTGGCATTGACTTCTTTCCAGTCTCACTGTAAATCACTCCCTACTCCCCAAACTGACATCCAGACAAAGTGACCTTCTCTCTGTCCCTCACTTGCAAAACTCAAACTCCCATCTCCATGCCTTTGTATTGGCCATTCCCTTTATCTGGAATGTATTGGAACTTTGGTACCAATCATGAGACATGGGAGACAATGGCGCAGGACTGCCTGGCATGGCATCCTCACATCAAGAGATGCTGTGCTCATGAGCAAAGCAGAATTGCAGTAACAATGGATTGAGAACCAGACCTAGAGACAAGAGATCCTGGGTTCAAATCTAGCCTCAGATACTTCCCAGCTGTGTGACCCTGGGCAAGTCACTTAACCCCCATTGCCTAGCCCTCACCACTCTTCTACCTTGGAACCCCTACACAGTATTGATTCCAAGACGGAAAGTAAGGGGTTAAAAAAAAAAAAGAATTGCAGTAAGTCAAGAGAGACATGAGAAGTGCAAATGGAGAGACATCTCCATCCCAAATGTTCATACAAGCTATTTGTGTCCAACCTATGGTAGAGCCTTCCAAGCTCATATTGGTCTGATCCGTCACAGTCGGATACACTGTACACTGACTCAGCCATAGAGGTGTCATTTTAGTCCTCTTTGAGTACAAAGGAAAACAACCAACAACCAGTTCCCTCCTTATTTCTGCCTCCTAGAATCCCTTTCTTCCTTCTAGTTGCATCTCAAGCGCAACTTGAAGCCTTGATCCCTAGACTGTCAGTGCCTTTCCCCACCATTTTTCTTGGCAAAGATACTGAAGTGGTTAGCCATTTCCTTCTCCAGCTCATTTAACAGATAAGGAAACTGAGGCTAATAGGGTTAAGTATTCATATAGCCAGTAAGTGTCCGAGGTCAGATTTTAATTAAGGAAGAGATGTCTTCCCAAATCCATGGCAGGCACCCCCTCCACTGCACCCCTATTAAGCACTTGCTTTACTTTATTCCTAAGATTAATTGGGAAGTACTTACGGGTTTATTGGGTCTTCCTCCCTGGTACAAAATATGAGCTATATGACATTAACAATTTGTCATGAGCTAAGGATCAAAATCAAGGTGAAAGTTCTTATTGAAATAGTAATGATTTGCATTTTAATTGTATAATTTTATTCATATAGATACTCCCTCCACCTCTGCAAATTGCAACACTTTTGTAGAGTAGTAAATGGTCTTTCAGAGTTGCTAAAAGCCAAGAAATTCATAGCCCTACAGCAAAGATCTCCAAACCTCTCTAAATTTACCTAGGCTAACCATAGGAAAAGAGGTCACATACTCAGACTTTTACTTTATGTTTGAAGTCCTTAGGATCCTTTAAAATTGATCACCTTTCCTGGTGATAATATATAATATTATAATCATAATACATGGGTGCTAATTTCCTGTTACTAAAGGATAATAGGTTTTAATAACCTCTCCCATATGTTCTGATAATTATAAGAGCTTACATGTATAATAGCCATTTACATTTTCCAAAGAGCTTTCCTATAGACTGTCCCATTTTAGAGCTATTTTATAGATGAAATGATGTCATTTTATAGATGAGGAAATTGAGGCACTGAGAAGCTCACTGATCTGTCGCACATCATCAGGCTTTTCAGTGGCAGAAATAGGATTCAAACCCAGGTCTTAAGATTTCAAATCCTATGGGTAAGGACGCTCTCTTCTATAATTAGGGTCATACCTCTCTATTTTTCTTCCTTCATAGGAGCATAGATGTAAACTTCTAACATGCAAAGCAATACCTTTCTCTTACACCTTAATCACTTTGTTTCTTCATAATTCCCTGTAACCTGGCTTCTGCCCCCACCAATCTGCTGAAGCTGGATTCTTGAAAGACACCAACTAGTTCATAATCACCAAATCCACTTCTTTTTTCCTTGTCCTTATAGGACAATGTAATTGAGTAGAGAGAGAAAGAGATGAAGTAGCAGGAAATGTGGGTTCTCGCCCTCACTTCTGTCCCCTTTAACTATTGTGGCCTTGGTCATTTAATTTCCTTATCTGTAAAATGATGGGGTAAAATTAAGCAAATTCTAAGTTACTTAATTTAAAATTCTCTTTCTCCATTCTCTCTCTCTCTCTCTCTCTCTCTCTCTCTCTCTCTCTCTCTCTCTCTCTCTCTCTCTCTCTCTCTCTCTCTCTCTCTCTCTCTCCCCTCCTCCTCCTCTTCCTCCTCTTTTTCCCTCTCTCTATCTCCTCCTCCTCTCTCTTCTCTCTCTGTCTCTCTCTCTGTCTCTCTGTCTCTCTCTCTGTCTCTCTGTCTGTCTCTCTGTCTCTCTCTGTGTCTCCCTCTCTCCCTCTCTCTCTCTCTCTCTCTCTCTCTCTCTCTCTCTCTCTCTCTCTCTCTCTCTCTCCTCTTTCTCTCTCTCTCTCTCCTCTCTCCTCTCTCTTCCCTGTCTCTTTCTCTATGCTTTCACTAAATTTTCGATAGCATTTAACATCGTGTACTCAATTCCCTTGTCTTTTGATACTAATCATGATTCTCATCATATCTAACTGCTTTCTTGGTCATATTTTTCTCTCTCCCTTCTTTTCTTGTCTTTTAACTGGGAATGTTCCCAAGTGATCCACTGTTTACTGGATATTTCCATCTAAATGTCCTGACTTCAATTCAAATTCAACCTGTGTATAACAGCTCATCTTTCCCCATAAATCTGGCTCTTCCTCCTCCCCTTGACTGATCTATTTTTATCCTATTTCCCACCATTCCCAGTCATGCAAGTTCAAAACCTGAATCATCTTCAGCTCATCCATCTCCTATGTTTTCTGACCTTCATAATGTCTTTCTTTATACTGCTTCTTCCATCCATCTCATATTCTTTATTCCCTTTGTCACCACACTCCTTCAGATCCTAATTATCTTACAGCTAAACTACTATAGCAATCTACAAAGTGAACGCCTTGTGTATGGCTTATCCTGTACCTCACTTCCAAAATGATAAAATATTAATTTTACAATATTCTGCTCCTGCTCAGTGACTTCCTGCTAGCATCAGTTTTTAACCTAGTCTTTAAAGGTCAGAAAATTTGGTCCTACCTGTCATTTTTATTATATTTTTCAATTCTTTTCATTGGGAAGATATTGCTCTTGGTGGACTTGTCTATTTATTGTCTCTAGAGCACAGTTTGCTCAAAGCTTCCTCCACCATTGTATGGTATTCTCTCTACCAATAATCTTTTCTTCTCTTCATTACTTATTTTCCCCCCTAAAACCTTACCTTTTGTCTTACAATGGACAGGAAGGATCTGTTTCAAAGCAGAAGTGGGGTAAGGACTAAGCAATTGGAGTTAAGTGACCTACCCAAGGTCACACAGCTAGAAAGTGTTTAAGATCAGATTTGAATCCAGGACCTCCTCTCTCCAGGTCTACCTCTCTATTCACTTAGTCACATAGCTGCCCCTTACTTATTCTTTTAAGAACATTTTTTATTTTGAATTCCAAATTTTCTATCTCTTTCTTCTCAATTGAGAAGGCAAGAAATATGATACCGACTATACATACAAAGTCATGCAAAAAATATTTCCACATTAACTATATTGGGGGGGGAAAGCAAGAAAAGTAAAATGACAAAAATATGCTTCAATTTATACTTAGAGTTCTCATTTTAAAGCTCAGTTTTCTATCTAGAGGTGGATAGCATTTTTCATCTTGGGTCCTTTGGAAATGAGATGGATCAGTGGTGGATCAGAGTAGCTTAATCTTTTTGCATTTGATCATTATTTTAATATTGCTATTACACTATACAGTATTCTCCTGGTTCTGCTCACTTCACTTTGCTTCAGTTCATCTAAGTCTTTCCACGTTTTCCTAAAGCCATCCTTGTCATTAATTCTTACGTCATAATACTATTCCATCACAATTATAAACAAACACTCATTCAGCCATTCCCCAATTAATGGGCATGCCCTTAACTTTCAATTCTTTGCCACAACAAAAATAGCTGCTATAAATATTTTTGTACTTTGGGGTCCTTTTTTATTTGGGGGGGGGGATATAGACCCAGTACTACTACTGCTGCATCAAAGAGCTTATACAATTTTATACCCCTTTGGGCATGGTTCTAAATTGTTCTTCAGAATGGTTGAATCAATTCACAACTCTACCAAGAGTGCATTAATGTCCCCATCTTTCTTCATCCCCTCCAACATTTGTCATTCTCCTTTCCTATCATATGTGAGAAGTGGTCCCTCAGAGTTTTCATTTGCATTTCTATATTCAATGGTGATTTAGAACATTTTTTCATGTGACTATAGATGATAGCCTTGATTTCTTTGGCTGAAAATAACCTGTTCATATCATTTGACCACTTATCAATTGGAGAATGAGTTACATTCTTATAAATTTGACTCTGTTTTCCATATATTTAAGAAATTGGGCCTTTATCAGAGAGACTTGCAATGACAATCCCTCCACCGTCTTCTGTTCTCCTTCTAATCTTGGTTGCTTTGGTTTTGTTTGCATACAACCTTTTTAATTTAATATAATCAAAATTTTCCATTTTACCACCCATAGTGTTTTCTATTTCATTTGGTCATAAATTCTTTCCTTATCTATAAACCTAACAGATAAACAATACATGCCGGCCTAATGTATTTATTCTAGCACTCTTTATGTCTAACTCATGTACTCATTTTTATCTTACCTTGATATATAGTGTGAAATGTTACTCTATGCCTAGTTTCTGCCATAGTGCTTTCTAATTTGCCCAGAAGTTTTTGTCAAATAGTGAGTTCTTGTCCCCAAAGCTTGGATCTTTATGTTTATTTTAATTTTTAAAAAACCAACCTTATCTTCCATCTCAGAATCAATACTATTCTAAGGTACAAAAATAGTAAGGGCTAGACAATGGAGGGGTTAAGTGACTTGACCAAGGTCATACACCTAGGAAGTATCTGATGCCAGATTTGGACCCAGGACCTCCTATCTCTGAGCCAGGTTCTCAAATCATTCATCTACCTGTCTGCTCCCTGTTTATTGGACTATTATTGAATTGAATAATATTATTGAATGACTCAATAATATTATTGAAATATTATTTATTGATCTATGAACTATAGATTACTATAATCATTTACTACTGTGTATTGTGTACCTAATTTGTTCTACTAATTACCACTCCATCTCTTAGCCAGTACCAGATTTTCTCCTTTCTTATTCTAATCCTAAGCATCCTTCAAGCCTTAGCTCATCCCAACTTCCCTAAGAAGCCTTTCCCCAAAGATCTCCTTTGAACTCCTGAAACATTATCTGCATGGCAAATTCAACAGTACCTAAAAATACAAAGTATTGTTATTCATTTTGCATTTGTATATTGTATTAAGCTTGCTGTGAAATCAGCCCCAAGTCATAGAAGTTTGGAACAACTCACCTGTAACTGCAGATGAATCCCTTTGCTCAAGAAACTCCCTTTATGATTCTTATAAACATGCACGTATAGATACTCTGTTCTGAAAGATAAAAATAATCCAAAGTGGAGAAGCTGCATTATTGCATTAAGAAAAGTACATGAATGTCCTGTTGTTTGAGCTCTAAACAGGGTTTGATTATATAACCATGGAAAAATATTCTAAAACAATTAACTAAATAAAATTTTTCAAACAAAAACATGAACTGGGTTTGACCATTCTGGCAAATAATTTGGAGTTATGGGAAAAAGTGATAAAATGTCTCTCCCCTTTGACCTCCTAACTGCTCCTGCTGTTAGGCATGGACCATAAGGAAGTTAGAGACAGAAAAGTCTCATGTGTTGCAAAATATTTATAGTGTCTATGGTATCAAAGAACTGGAAACAAAAGAAGAGCCTATCCATTGGTGAATAACCAAATAAAATTGTGGAATATAAATGTAATGGAATTTATGTTACACTAAAAAACAATGAAAATAATGAATTCAAAGAAACTATTACTCTTTTCTTTATTTAAACCTTTACCTTCCACTTTAGAATCAGTACTATATATTGGTTCTAGGGTAGAAGAGAGATGAGGGCTAGGCAATGGGGGTTAAGTGACTTACCCAGGATCACCCAGCTAGGAAGCATCTGAGGCCAGATTTGAACCTAGGACTTCCCATCTCTAGGCCTAACTCTTATCCACTGAGCCACTCAGCTGCTCTCATATGGCATCATCTATTAAAAACAGTTCATATTTTTTAAAAGATTTACATGAACTGAAACAAATTAAAGTAGGTCTTTTATTATTATTTTTATTATTAATTATTAATTAAATTATTTTTGATTTAAATATATAAAATATTTTAAAATAATTTTTAAAAAATAAATAAATAAAAATAAAAAATAATTAAATATAATTAATTATTAATTAAAGTAAAGCAGGACATGGAAGACTACATCTATGTTACAGAGGTGTATATATATATAATGACTTCAACAATGGAAATGGAAATAAAAAGCAAGAGAGTTATGTAATTATAATGCTAAAAGCTGGCCCAGAAGAATTGAGAAAATATAACAGTCTCCTCTCTTTTCATTGATGGGGCACAATGAGTGCAAAATATTGCTTCTACTAGCAGCTACTGGGAATGTGTTATTTACCTTTACTGAAATGCTTTTTTTCTTTCTTTTATTATAAGGATAATTTTCTGAGGAGAAAGATATTCAGAAAGAAGAAGACAGAAAAACAAAAGATATCACTACAAAGATTTTTCCTTAATAATTAATTATTAATAATTATGTATAATTATTAATAATAATTAATAATAATAGCTTTACAAACTACAAAGGCAAAACTCCTATTTGTAAGAATCCCCAACTCTGTCAAGTAAAAGAAATACTTCTATGTGAAATAATCCATGTAAAAACAATTCTTTTTTTTAATATAGTCTATGGGGTTTTTTATGTTATTTAATTAGTTAGTTTAGAATATTTTTACATGGTTATAAGAATCATGTTCTTTCCCTCTCCTCCCCCAACCCCTCTCCCCTGGCTGACATGCAATTCCATTGGGTTTTACATGTATCATTGATTAAGACCTATTTCCACATTATTAATATTTGCACCAGGGTGATCATTTAGAGTCTACATCCCCAATCATATCCCCATCAAACCATGTGATCAGGCAAATGTTTCTCTTCTGTGTTTCTACTCCCACAGTTCTTTCTCTGGATGTGGATAGTGTTCTTTCTCATAAGTCCCTCAGAATTGTCCTGGATCATTGTATTGCTGCTAATAGAGACATCCATTACATCCGATTGTACCACAGTGTCTCAGTCTCTGTGTACATTGTTCTCCTGGTTCTGATCCTTTCGCTCTACATCACTTCCAGGAGGTTGTTCCCATCCCCATGGAATTCCTCCAGCTCATTATTCCCTTGAGCACAATAGTATTCCATCACCAACATATACCACAATTTGTTCAGCCATTCCCCAATTGGAGGGCATCCCCTCATTGTCCAATTTGTAAAAACAATTCTAACAATATTGTTGAGATAATCAGTAACTAATGACTGAGCGGCACAAATGACAAACCACAAGTTGAAACAACTCTTGACCAACAATCGTACACCTCCAGATAAAGAGTTGAAGGTCTCTTTTTCTTTCTTTTTTGAGGGGAATGTGGCAAATATGGGAATGTTTGCATGACTATACCTATTTGTGATAGGCTTTATTTTTCTTGCTTTCTCAATGGATGGGTGAAAGGGAGAAAGGGAAAAAGAAAGGAAAATATTCAGAACTAAAAATAAAATTTTATTTTATTTTTAAATTTTTTATTATTTTTTAATTAATTAGAATATTTTTCCATGGTTCCGTGATTCATGATTTTTCCCACCCCTCTTAAAATTGTATTTTAAAGAAATAAAAAGTAAAACCTTTGCTTATTTCACACTATTTCTGATATATTCCTGAAAGGACCTCTTTCTATAAAAGGTGTGATTTTTCTTTTTTTGTCAAGGCCATAAAGGTCTAGGCTATATGCCAAAGGACTGTCGCACTAATATGGTCCATGACCCATAAAAATGCCAGAAAATTATAAAGATTCAGAAATAGACAAGGAGAGGTTACTAACCTCCTTTTTCCATCAGTTAAAAACAGAGACCTCAGAAGCAAATATAAAATAAAAGATATAGACAATTAGATTCACATTGCTTCTGTTCATGGATGGAATGCCATCTGGGGTGCCCAGGAGATGTAACCTCAGAAATTTAAGCTGGGACAAAGCAGGGAACCAAAGGCTCACCCTTACTGATATCAGCTGGCTATAGAATGTGAATCCTTACAGATGCTATAGCCTAATTAGAACCAAGTGTGTATGGCATTTTATTTCCGTACTAATGGAAGAACCCAATGTTTCAGTATTCAGTAGCTCTTAAAGGTGGAAGGAACTGATCCCTTCATTCATCTTGGCAGAGTTTTATACAGTGCTTGCCTGTTGGCTTGGTGCCATCAAGGAATCAGGCAAACAAACATTATTAATCACCTGCTGTGTACCAGACACTGGGCTAGGCTGGGGGGTTATGATGACAAAAATAAATATTTGTTTTCTTCTGGGAGCTTACATTCTATCAGGAAAAATAGCCAATACATTTATATACATATACAGGATTGGAAAAAATAATACAAAAGAAGAAACTCCGTGGCTCCATGAATAGAGAGCCAGGCCTGAAGTCAGGAAGACTTGGGTTCAATTCTGGCCTCAGATACTTCTTATCTGTATTACCCTGGGGAGGTCACTTAACCCCAATTGCTTAGCCCTTGCCACTCTTCTGTCTTGGAACTGACACTAAAAAAGAAGGTATGGGTTTAAAAAAAAGTTATATATAATGAGGCTGGAAAGGTAGGGTAGGCAGCAGAGTAAGGACTCACTAGTCAACAAAGATGGCCAACTAATTGAAAAGCAATGTAATAGAAATTAGGATGATTTAGCACGTGTTTATTTGGGTATATGATTTAGGGTCTGGGTTTTATAAGATGAATGAAAATGAAAATTTGAGTGATAATATGAGTATAACCTAGTGGAATTGCTTGTCAACTCTGGGAGGGAGGATGGAAGAGGGGAGGGAGACAACATGTAACTTTGGAAAACTTACATGTAAATTTGTTACTGGAATAAAATAAAGATAAAAATTTTTAAATTAGGTTTAGACAAACAACTTATGTGCTACAATAAACAACATATGGATACATATGAAGCTCTAAATGGTTGTATCATATGGAAAGGGAAAGAATGTTTGACCAAACAAGAGAGAGAAACACAGGAAATAAAATAGAAAATTTCAATTGCATAAAATTGAAAATTTTTTGCAGAAACAGCCTTAGAAAGAAAAAAGTTAACTGGGAAAAAATCTTTCCTGAAAAATTTCCCTAATAAAAGCCTGATATAGAGGAATTGCTACAAATATATAAAAATAAGAGCCATTTTTCAATAAATAAATGGTCAAAGGATATAAACAGAAAATTCTTAAGAGAAAAAAAAAGACAAGCTATCAACAGCCAAATGAAAAAAAAATCTTCCAAGTAGCGAATAAGATAAATTCCAACAAAAGCAGCTCTGAGGTTCCAACTCACACTCACCAGAATGACAAGGATGATAAAAATGGAAAATGCCACTTGTTGGAAGGGCCATGTACTAATAATACATTATTCTGAAAAGCAATTCACAATGATGCCCCTAATGTTATTTTACTTGGCAGAGTCTTTGACCTACCCATACCACTGCTAGGATAATACCCCAAAGGGATCAAAGACTATGGGGGAAGAGGCATAAGTATGAAAATAATTTTTGTTATAATTAAAAATCTCCAGTTATAGAACTGGAAACAAAGAGGGTATCCATCAGTCAGACAATGGATAAACATATTAAGGCACACTAATATAATAAGATATTATTATGCTATTATTATGCTATAAGAAATGACAGAAAGTGATAAGTTTAGAGAAGTCTTATATGAACTGATTCAAAAATAAAGAAAGCAGAACAAGGAGAAATGTAGCAATAACTACAACATTATAAAGAGAAATTGCTTTGAAAGACTTAAGAACTCTAATCAAAGTACTGACAAAGAGTTGATGTACAGAAACATATGTGTTCAGACATGGAAAATTTACAGATTTTTTTGCTTGTCTACTTAATTGTTATGAGAAAAAGTTTATTTTTAAAGGGGAGTTTATGACCAGAAGAAGGACCAGAAGAAGAAAACCCACCATGAATATTAAAATATTTATAGCAGTTCTTTTTGTTATAGCAAAGAATTAGAAACAAATGCTCATTAATTAGGGAGGGTCTAAATATATTATAGAACATGAAGGTAGTGGGATATTACTTTGCTGTAACAAATGATGAAAATGAAGAATGCAGGAAAACTTGGAAAGATCCACATGAATTGATGCATTTTCAGGTAATCAGAGCCAAGAGAACAACATGCCCAATGACTACAGCAATATAAAAAGAATCATACACAGAAGCAAATCAAATGTTGATAAATTAGCATGGTTCTAGAACTAGTCTGATTCCAAAGAAGAAATATAAGGCACCCTCAATCTACCCCCCTGCAGAAGTGAGAGGGCCACAAATGTGGTATACTGCTAATATTTTTAGACTTTTTAAATGTACTGATCAGTTTTGCTGCTTTCTCTTTCTCTTTTTTTAGTCTTTGAAAAATATTATTTTTTAATATGAGATAGCTTTCTGGGAAGGGGAAGGGAAAGGATTTTGAAAGAGATTTTGATGATATTTTTTTAAAAAGTCACTTAACCCCACTTGCTTAGCCCTTACTGCTCTTCTTCATTGGAACTAACGCTTAGTATTGTTTCTAAAGCAGAAAGTATGGTTTGTTTTTTTTTAAGTAAGTTTTTGAGAGCCTAGCCTGCAGTCTCTCAAGGTTCAAGGTCCTCTCTCTAGGTGTGGCGTTCAGTCGAATAAATTGTGAGAGACACTGTATGCTCAATCCTGTTCTGCCATGCACAGGGTTTGTGTTTCTTTTATAGGTTCAGTGAATACATACTTTTCTGGCACACAATCATTTCTCTACATACATATTTCCATAGAGCCTAACAACAGATGGAAAGACTAAGGAGATAGTCAATGAAACATTGTTGCTATAACAGAAATAGATGAATGCCATAAACTGGATGATCTGTAGGTTAGTTCCCCCTGACATATGGGATGACCAGATAGTAGAATCATTGTTGCTTTTGATCAGCTTTCATGATCAATCACAATTACTTAGGAGATGGGTAACAAAACATTTCGTAACTAGGTACAGGGTTAGAGGGTAACTTAAAGCAGACCAGAATTGAAATTTTCCTCAATTTCCAAGTTGCATTTTTCTTGTGTTTGGTTCAAGCACCTTGCAACGTTGCTTGGTTATGGTAAACATAACGAACCAGTGAAGTGTGTCTGATTGATTGATGTATGATTGATGAATGATAGATGTATCTGTATGCTTGACCTGCAATGGGTGTGGCGCCTCTGAATGTACCACTGCTAAGAGAAAGGAGGGGTAATGGGTAGTGATCTTTGGGTTTTAATTCTGTGAATGTAATCTTTTTAGGGTAATAATCTGGGGGTTAAAGTGGGACATGTATGTGTTAACCCTATAAGTATTTGTTCTTGTATTATTTCTCCTATATTGGAGAAAGAACAGTAATCACAATAATTCCATTAGTAAGGGAAGTTAGAGAAGTCATACAGAGGGGGTTCAGTGGGTGCCTCATCTTTTTTGAAGGCTGCTCTGCAGCCTTCATCATCCCAGATTGTGACTCTGTCAGACAGTGGGGGTCTGATGGCTTCCCATAGAAAGTCAGAGTTCTATTGCAAAGCAGTGCAGTCAAACTCAAATGTAACTATACTGACTTAACAAAAATGCACTCAGAATGCTTACACCTCTGCTGTAAAGGGCTTGAACAGGCAAAGAAGTGAATTTACATTTTATCTTAAAGGTAACAACCAGCATTTATTGAACAGATGCAGGATATGATCAGAGTTGCATTTAAGGAAAATCATTTTGGTAATTGTTTAGACAATGGTTTGGAGAAGGGAGAAACAAAGTGTGGAGACCAATTGGGAGTCTATTGCAGTAGCCCAGGTGAGAGATGATGAGGGTCTTGAATTGTAGCTTTAAGTTAGGTGATGGAATCTTGAGATGCCATAGGGGTAAGAAAGGAGAGAGAAAGATAAAACTGAAGTTTCTCACCTAGGAGATGGAAAGATGGTGCTCTCAACAGAAACAAGGAAACTCAGAAGTGGAGTGGGCTTGGTGGGAAAGATAAAACATCTGTTTTGGATACATTAAGTTTGAAACATTGACGACGTGGGTCTGGATGGTAAGAGAGAAACTGGAGGCAGATATGGAAATCTAAGTCATCTGCACAAGACAACAAATCCATGGGACAGATGAGTTATTACCAAGAGAAAGTATAGAGATAAGACCATCAACAGAGCCTACAGGTACATCCACAGTTAACAGACAGGAAATGGATAAGGAGATTGAGAAGCAGTAGTTGGATAGGGAGAAGAACCAAGGAGAGTAAGTTAATTAAGATCTGACTTTAAATTAATCTCCTTCAAACTAATCTCACAGAAATAACCTATTTTTAAAAAAAATTTAAACAACTTAATCTCATAAAAAAAAAGCAGAAAAGAAATGGATGGGGATGGGATCAAGAAAATATATAGAAGATGAATGGAACTTGTTAAATATGATAGCTAACTAGAGAGCCTCCCCATACCTGCATGAGCCTCGTAGTAGATCTAAGCCTGAGTACACAATACTCCAAACATACAATGATTTAGAGAACATAATTATTCTGCAAAAGTCTTATTTTAACTCTAATCACACAGTGGAGGCAATGTTGCCTTCCTGTAGGGTTGTGGCATTGGAACAAAAGTTCCACTGAGTATAGCCAAGCTGGAAAGACTTGGTTTTGGAAGAGTATAGTCCTAGGAACAGACTGTATCTAGCTAAATATAGCCCTGATAATATATGTTAACTGAGAACCAGACAGGATAAGTTGATCAAATTAAAGGCTGAAAGGTACATGAAGACAGGCTCAATATTAATTACATTGTTAGAGCAGCTATGAATTGTTTTTTAGGAAACAAGATGAAGATATACATTAAAAGCTATCACACTATTGATGCTTATTGACCATGGGATCCTATTACTAGAATTAGGCCCTAATGGCATTACTGAAGTTAAAAGCTGTATATGTACAAAAATATTCATGAAAGCTTTGTTTGTAATTACAAAATAACTAGAAATAACACCAATACAATGGTTGGGAGAAATGGTTGTAATAAATTGTCATATTTGAATGTTTAGGTTGTTTTGTGTTATTAGAAGTAATAAATATTGGAAACACAAAGGAAATAAGGGGAACACATGAAAATATGAAAAGAAAAGAGAATAAGAATAATTCATACTATAATTACATTAAAAAAATAACAGCCACAAAACCAGTAGAAAACATATCAAAGTAAAACAAATCCAAAGGGAATTCAAAAGCAGAGGATGTCTGTATTAACACACATATAATTTACAGATTTTTAAATAAATTGTAAACAATGTAGAGTTTGTAGTTTTGCACATAATTTTTAATGCATTTGTCTGTTTAAATGTTTTTTGTTGGAAGTGGTTATGAAATATAATATAAAAATTAAAAGTCAATAAATAAAAATATTGACTAAAAAATCACATATAGAGGAGTTGATCTTGGCTAGTAAAAGGATCTCATTTCAATGACTGGAGTAAAGGAAAAGGGGAATAGATGATGTCAGTATCTTTTAAAATGCAAAGAAAGTGAAGGCAAAGCTTCAGATAACCAGTTCATTTTTCAGTAGTATTAGATAAAGTCCTCAGGACTATTTCAATGGTGAATAGGATCGAGAGACAATTAGGGAGGAATAAAAGGATTGCTTTGCTGAGAGAAATTTAGGCTGAGTTGATACTGGCTGAACCTATGAGCTAACATCTCCAGAACTATTCATATCAAAACATGACTTTTCTCCCCATGAAGACCATAAGTTCTATGAAGGAAAGCATCCCATATTGAGGTATAGAAACAAAGAAGGCTTCCCAAGAAGTTTGGACATCTCTCTTTTTTGGAGAGCAAAGTATAACCATTCGTATGATAATGCTGAAATGACCATAAATAAGAAAGCGGTCTTACAACTAGAAATACTGCATTTTGAAATGAAGAATCCCAGAGGTCCCACTCCACTATCATAACGGAACCAAAAGCAGTCACAGTCAAAACCTCATAACTAGCAAATGAAATTCAGTGGAGGAAGAGATAATGATCAAAGCAATCAGTTCACCAACAATCTTCTTCCTCTTTTCCACGATGATTCTAGGACTTCCTGGCAGCACAGGCTTCAATGACAAGTATATGCTATTTTTAGGTGGTACAATGGACAGAATTTTGGGCTTGGTATCAGGAAAAGCTGAATTGAAATACTGCCTCAAACCCATGCTAGTTTTGTGACACTGGCACTTAGATTCCCCACCTGTAAAATGGAGATAATGATAGTATTCCCCTCATAAAGTTGTAATGAGATAACATGTATAGTGCTTTATAAATCTCGAAATGCTATTTAGCTATTCTAGCTTCTATTATTATTATTTGTTATATGAAATGGCTGACAAGAAAATGGTATGACCAGCATACAAAACATACATTATCAATATGTGAAAAAAATTGAAATTTGACTATTCAGTATTGCTTTGTACACATTTAAATATGGCTAACTTTTCAGCAGTCATCATCCAAACTAATCTTGTGGAAAGGGACAGTCTTCATGTTTTGAAAAATGTCAAAGCATAGTATAATGCCACACACTTATAGAATACTCAAATAAGTAATCACTTATTGACAATAATTATTATCTTGGACTCAACAACAATCCACATCTAAATACATCTAAAGTTCCAGGCAATATATACAACAGGTAACAACACCTTTAGTTATTCATTATTTCAGCAAACCTGCTGGAAAATTAGACATGGAAATTAGAGAACATAGTCCCAGTCGAGTCACTGAAATGGGGTTATATCATTGCAACCTATTGTTACTGGAGGATGGAAGAAATAGGGATAGAAATCACATTCAAATTGAAGCAAAGAAAACAATACAGAAAAAGGCACACAGTGTGACACTGGATAAAGCAAAGCCTGAAAATTAAATTTTAAAAAGCACTTATTTTATGCTTATGCAGCCTTGGACCAGTCAAACATTAAGAAGCTCTGACATTCCACATCTAAAATGTCTTTGTAACTAAATTTAAAGAGGAATTAATTACAATTAAGAGGTGATTGTTACTCTAGTAATTTAAGTAAAAATTCAATAATGGGCTAATATATAAGCCAGGCTTTTGTATGCCATCCCTTGGGGGCAAATTAGCAAGCTTTTCTGATGACTAAAGAAAGTCAACCAGAAAGCAGAATTCGATTACGTTTATTCTCCTCCTTTTTTCTCCCCAACAGTTTATAAGACATGTTCTTATCCCAAGATTTACAAATAAAATTGGAAATGTCGTGATTTGAAAATTGTGAAATAATTGGCATTCATTATCAAAAGCAAAACTATGGCATCCAGTAAAGCTCCCTGGGGTTCTTTGTTCAAAATTTGTCAACGGCTGAATAATCTCTTGCCTAATATTCCCACTCATTTTCCCAACTCTGCTCTTTTTTGGACAGAAAAGCATAATGACCCTGATGAGAACACTGAAAGGAATATAAGAATGGATGGCATAACCAGATGAGATAGCCTGTCTTGAAAGGAAGAAGAAACCCAGAGTTCCTGCTCAGCTGTCATGAGCAAGCTCATGCAGTCCTGTTGTCAATATCAGACAACCAGCAAGTGAAATCAGGCCAAAGGAGAGGACGTGAGCACAAGAAGCTTTCATGGAATGATCACTCTCGTATTTCAGACATCAAGAGCAGTGTTGGATACCAACCCTGGTCTCTTTCTGAAGTCACTAAAAACATAATGGTAATTCTGGGATAGGAGCACCCTCTGGTGGCTAGAAGGCCTAGTCCCAGAGATTTCTTCCATAAATTATGAGAGCATGCCCTGTTTAGTCACAGAATAGCCTGGCTGCCATTTTAGGAACACAAGAAGGAAAGGGTCTAAGTCCCAGGAGGCAAAGGCATCCTTAGGGATAAAGAAAAAGGGGAAATTGAACTGATCCTTCTTCTGAAAATTCTTTAGCCGTGCCTAGAGGTAAGACATTTTCAGGGTTCTAACACCACTTTAAAAGATCTCTTTTGGTAGTTTATGCATTGTTTTAATCTGGATGGCTCCCCAGTAGGACATCTCAAAGTGACACGTGTCTGTAGCCCAGTATACCATCACATTAAGCAGAGGGATGTTCTTAACTTATTGTGGAAAGAACTGTAGTTCATGCACGCACATGCTATTTCAGATACAATCACCCATTTTCTATTTGTCATCATACTTGGCTGGTTTCCAGTTTTATAAGCACATTTTCCCTGAAAGGTCAGAAAGGTAAAGCAAGAAGAAGACAAGATGGCCATGTTAATATACAAAGACAAGATGTAATGACATCATGACAAATCAAAGACGATTTAGATAAAGCAATTTCCCTGGCCTTGTTCTGGAAGCTATCAAAAAAGGAAAATAAGTGAATAAACAGCCAACATCATATTTGCTACCTCTGAAGGAAATGCTAACAATCACACAGCAACAAATACAGGTTTCTCATATGAATTTCCAAGTTGCAGTGCAAAGTGCCTTTATATAAGTATAACCACCACTACATACTATTTAAACACACCTTATTATAAGGCAAGAAATAGCACCACTTTTTTTCCCCTCAAACTGATTTTTATGAAATAAAATTAATTAATTAACTGAATGAACTGAGCTTAATTAAGCTCAGTTAGGGCATTTTTAGTCTACTTATTTTTTTATTTTAAATTTATTTGTTTTTTACATTAAAATTCCCAGGTATCTCCCTCCCTCCTTTCCCCAAATTTGCGAAGGCATCATGACAAAAACATGTGCATATAAAACTTGTTTCTGTTTATCAGTTCTTTCTCTGATGCTGAACATATACAAGTTATTCTTCAAACAATATTTGTTGCTGTATGTAATGTTCTCTTGGTTCTGCTTGTCTCACTCTATTACTTCAAGTCTTTCAATGCTTTTCCAAAATTAGTAGAATTTTGATGTCCTATGTTTAGATGATGATTCATTTAAAAAGAATGCTTCCACTGTTAGCCATGTGACAAGGAAATCACTTTTAAAAGACTGATATATATTAATTTAAGGTTGCCAAGGAATTCAGCTATGTAATTCCTAAATGAAAACTCAAGTCAGCCGTCAACCTTTTATAGAGTTTAATTACAGGAAGGAAGGAGGAAGAAAGGAATTAGAGATAGAGAGAGAGAGGGAGAGAGAAAGGGGAGAGAAGGGAATAGGGCTTAAATACCCCTTCTGTTTAGGCTGGGCCAAAGGGCCCAAGCCCTTAGATAGCTGAGGCAAAGAAAAGTGATCAGTCCCTATTACTCACGTGACCAAAATGGAGAAACAGTCTCAGAGGCCCCCACCTTCAGCTTCCTTCCAAGCAAGCTTCTCAGAGCACCTCTCCAACCACTCAGAGCCAAAACTCTCCAACCACCCCCTCAGTCCTCAGACCCCTCTATCTTTAAGGAAACCATCCAAGTTCCCTCCCCTCAGTTCTCACATCTACCAATCACTGTCCATCAATTTCCCTGTGCCAATGGTGGCTCTAGCTTAACCCAGGACCGCCCAGAGGTCTGTGGCTTTGCACATGTCTGTTGGAGGTCATATTCTCAAATAATTAAATTTTGATCTATGCTGCAGCCCTTCCCAAATCCTGTTAGGACTGAGTGGGGTGGAAATTGTATTTTCCAAGACCTGATTCTGTCATTCCAAGTATCTCTATTGTATCAATTCTAAAATCAATCATGACTCAAAGAAATTCCTGTTCTGTGCTTAAGCAAAGGTCAAAGCCCTTTCCATTGTTCAGCAAAAGGTTTCTGTCCTAAAGTAATCTTAAGAAGGGAGGAGAAGGAACCTCCCATGCCAATGGGGTTCACATTCCAATACACTATCACTAAGAAATTTTCCAAGTATGAAATTTCCCAATGGTGAAATTTCCAACATTTATAAGTCTAAGAAATTTTAAGGTTTACAGCCAAAAGGTAGAGGGGCTACCATACCATTCTTGGGCTTCCAAAATTCTTCTTTCTAGATGCCTTAAATCCCTAAAGCTTTATGTCTAGAAGCACAAAAGCAGATGTAAAATTATAGGCCTGGATAGAACCTCAGAGGTCCAACCCTTCCTACACTCCAAATCTCATCTAAAATATTTCTCCAACAGCTAAAGACATGTATTTTCTGATACGATTTTTTTGACAGATACTTAGACAGTTATTTGGAGGCTGCATTTCAGGGGCAAATCATCTGAACATCTACATTTAGGAGGCTGAATGGTTGCTTTTCAGGGGTGTTCTAAACTATAGGATTCATGTATTCAGGAACCTAGACATATGTAAGGACTTTCAGCATAGATTTGGGTAGGGCATATTTTAGAACAAATCCAAATCCACTGCAGTGGTTACTACTCAAAGTTTAATCACAATTAAATTTTAGTCTTTTAAATCAATACAGTATCATATGTCTATATGGAAGATACTATGCTGTGTGCTACCTGTCAAAGACATAGTAACTGTCCTCAAGAATTTTGCCAGTTGATGTCATGAATCCTAAGATGCTCACATCACTCAATCACATTATGATATGTCATAAAAATGATCACATAAAAATGTTCATTTTAGATTAATTTCTCTAAATGGAATTAAGAAACTTTCCAAAAGATAATTTTACAAAATCAAAACCTAAGTTACTTAAAGAAGTCTAAAAAAAGAGTATCTTCCATTCTTCATTCTGTTTTATTTGGCAGAATTTAATGTTGAGAAAAATAATCTTGATACATCAGTACTAAAACAGCACGTTTTAAAATTCCTCTAACTTACAATATCAAGGAATCCTTATTCTGTTCTTTTAAATATTTGTTAGTTTGGTGGCCATCCATATCTAATATTTAAAGATGAGACCAAAGTAGGAATAACTCTGTTGTAATGTCCAAAACACATTTGTGACATGAAGGTTGTATATAGAAAAACCAAAGATTTTTTTAGAAGTTGAATTATTTAATTTATTAACAAAATTCACACAATAAGTATAAAGTTCACATGTGCAAATGATTCCTTCAGTTAGTACAATCTTTTATACAGTGTCATAAAGATTTATTTTAAATTCGTTCTGATAAATATATTGCAGCTTTGCATCCAACCTGAATAGCATTCTTCAAGATGATGTATGCTGGTGCCTAAAAAGAAATACAGGACTGATTTTATTAGCAATTTGATGAAATTACCAGATAAATTTCCATACTCAAGAATATAGACTAAACTAGCAGGTGAGAAATAATTCACTTTCTTTCCATAAGAACTTTAAAAAATAACAAGAAATGCTGGTTTCTTATACTCGGGGGAAGAAAGGTCACTAGGAAGAATTAACATCAAGAGAACAAAAACAGGACTCCCAACTGAATAATCAACTGAGCTATTTCACATGGGTACTATATCATAATTTTTCTCCTTAAGTCCATTTTCTCTGGCAACCACTTTAATTTTCAAATAACAGTGGCCAAAGCACCAACAGCAAAGTGTAAATGACAAGTACCTACCAATTCTGCATCATGGTCAAGTCCTGTGTCATGGTGTTCCAGTTCCTCATCCCGAATTTTTTTAATTATCTGATTAAATAAAAATAATAGCAAATCCGTAATAACATTTTATGGAACAGAAAATACAAATCATGTCTTCAGAGAGCCTGGAATCTCAGAAAGAACACTAGATTCCAGATTGGGATTAGATACTAGTTCTGCTCCTGAGTCAACTGGCATGACTTTGGGACAAATACTTAATCTCTGAGATTATTTCCTTATCTGTAAAATGGACATACTAATACCATTCAATAACCTTCCAGAACTGTTTTAAGGAAACTGTTTTGTAAAAACACTACAAAGTAGCACTATGTAAATCTGAGAATTATTACAATATCTCATTTTTATGTGGGACTTTTTGGTTCACAAAGCACCCATACATGATCTTATGTGATACTGCTAACCATCAGTATAATTTCTTTTTAGTTCTCTTGGAACAATTTATATTCAAGGATAAGTGGTAGTTCCTGAATGTCTTTACTTTTATGATTATATACTTTGTATATTGGATTAAGCAAGGGCCAAAGACTGATTTATATGATAAAAATTTACCCACAAGTAAGACAGAAAAAAGTTACCTCCTTTACAAACACTTGGGCACTTTTTACCTTGAAGCTAAATCAGCTTCAAGAAGCAGATCATAGGGGGCAGCTAGGTAACTCAGTGGATTGAGAGCCAGTCCTAGAGACGGGAGGTCCTAGGTTCAAATCTGGCCTCAGACACTTCCCAGCTGTGTGACCCTGGGCAAGTGACTAGGCCCCCGTTGCCTAGCCCTTACCACTCTTCTGCCTTGGAGCCAATACACAATATTGACTCCAAGACAGAAGTTAAGGGTTTAAAAAAAAAAGCAGATCATATAAAAATAGATATCTCCAAAAAATAGAGAAATAAAGATATAAAAGTAAAAATATTTTTTAAAACTGATACCATAGCGGATACTAAACATACATACAGAACATGACATCTATATATTTTGTTTGAAAATTGACTAAAAGATAATTCATTCTTTTGTTTCATGTTGGTTCATGCTAAAGGCATTTGTTCAGAACCTACCAATAGTGATATAGTAGAAAGAATTTGGGACTATTTAGCTGTCACTACTAGTGGCACCTTCAGCAAGTCACTTATTATCTACACTTCAGTTTCCTATTCCTATTCCTAAAATAAAGATTCAGTGATTTCTAAGATACCTTCAAAATTATTTTTTAATAAATGCCGATTTTTACACATACCCTTTTCTAAATCAGCCAAATTCCAAAACAAAGCTAAGCACCTGAAGAAGTTCTTCATACTTTTCTGGATCCTCTTCCATTAATGTCCTAATCTGATTGTTATAATGATGCGCTATTGACTCTTCCACAGCCACAGTGCAGGCCATTGCCCCTTCCTTCCCAAGCATGGCTGTTCCAGCACCTGAAATTGTCCAAAGTATAAGTCATATTCCATTCTTAGCCTCCTTTAGGTAAAATAAGTTCACTTAAATCGATACTCACCCAATACAAATCCCATTATATTCCATAAAGGCATCAGGATAGTTGGTCGGACTCTAAAAGTAATCATCAACTCATTAAACTTTTTCAAGTGGTCCTTTTCTTGATCCCACATTTTCTGTAAAAGAAATATATTAATAAGAAATCTAAGCATCCCATAGACACATCTAACAAGAATCATACTGTGTGTTAAGAGAACTGAAATTTCTTGATCCAAACTAGGAAAAGGAAGTCAAAGTAGAAATGTGGGGAAAAGTCTTTTCTATCCTCTCTGCTGTTATGTATGCTTTACATTTAATTTTTGCCACTTTCCAGCCCAAATCATTGACTTTTAAAGAGAAACTATCACCTTAAAAAGAGATTCAGGTTAGAAATAAAGAGACTCTAATGTACAATCAAGTACAGATTTAGTTTATTTCCAAATTAGCTTACTATATCTTGTAGCTTTTTTGGAAATACCACTGTTTATAAAAAGGGAAGCAGCTAAGTGACTCAATGGATTGACAGCCAGGCCTAGAGACAGGAAGGTCTGGTCCAAATCTAGTCTCAGACGCTTCCTAGCTATGCGATCCTGGGCAAGTCACTTAACCTCCAGTGCCTGGCCTTTACCGCTTTTCTGCCTTGGAACCAACACACAGCACTGATTCTAAGACAGAAGGTAAAGATTTTAAAAGAAAAAAAGTTTATAGAAGATCTGTACAGAAGGGAATACAAAGAAATGAGACTTATGTTGCTTATTTAAAATCTGAAAGATCAGAATAGTCATTTGCAAGCTGCCAAAAGGTAAAAAATAAAGAATCCCATACTTCTCACAAAAATCTCAATAAAGGCAAAGCTAAAAACTGCTTGTCACTTTTTACTTTCAACTTGGACTCACTTCATTAGTGACTAGATTTTACAATGATTTTATCATAAAATCAAATGTAAAGTATGTGTAAGCCAACATATTTAAACTAAAAGGGACAAAAACTTTAAAGAATTTTCACCTTTTTAGTTCCCCCCTCTCTTTTATGAACTGTTTATTCTGTTCCTCAAATACTAATTAATGAGAGCAATGAAAACAATTAAGAACTGACATTACCTATAGAATACAACTATGATATATTTACTTATAATTAAAGAAGTTCTTGAGTGGAACAAAGTATAAGGGGCAAAGAATCATATATACTGACCTGGATAAGTGGTCCTACGCTTGTTCTACCTAGGACAGCCATTTGTCCAGCATATATACGGTTTGCTCCATATTCTCCAGCATGATCTACACGGATGATACGATCTATCGTGGCATGGTTGATATTTTCATAGGTCATTCCTGTACTATAAAATCTGATGCTGGCACTTCTCACATAACCTATAAAACAAGTTGTGCTTTGTGAGACTGTGAAGTTACAGTACAGCTAATTGTTTTACTTTTCCTATATCAACCAGGTAAGAGTTAAGGCTTCACTTTAGAGTTATTTATATTTGGTTTTCTATTCAATTTCTCTCAAATCTATTGGCATCTCTTTATTATCCCTTCTTAAGGGTTCTCATTATAATCTGCAAGGGCTATTGTTTCCAAAGAGGCTTTATCATTGCCACTTTCTGTCTTTTCCAATCTACCCCACTCTATGGCTAGATTTACCTCCTTCATCTCCAAATTTGATCATTCAACTTACAAAGTATTCAGCATATCATTTCATTTACTGAGAATTCTTCAAAAGTCTTATTGCCTCCCTTAAATAAGGTTCAAATTCCTTATTCTGGTATTCAAGTTTCTCCACAATCTGGTATCACCTTTCCTTTCTGGCATTATTTCACACTAACTTCAAGACTGTTTAAACTGAACAAATATAAACGAACATATAGGAATGAATACATCTTTATATGTGTGTGCATGTAAGCAAAAACATGTTTATATACAAAAAACATATGTTTACACACAAAATGGGCAGCTAAGTGACACAGTGAATAGAGGGCTATGCCTGGATTCAGAAAAATGAGTCTTCCTGAATTCAAATCTGCCCCTCTGACACTTCCTAGGCTGTGTGACCCTGGGTAAGTCACTTCACCCAGTTTGTCTCAAGATCCTCATCTGTAAATTGAGCTGGACAAAGAAATGGCAAATCACTCCAATATCTTTGCCAAGAAAACCTCAAATGATGTCACAAAGAATCAGAAATGACTTAAAACAACATACTCTGCATTTTCCTATCTTTGAGTCACTATTGTGAGCCAAGTTTTAATTATTTCTTACCAATGTGGTATAGTAATATTTTTTGGTCTTTATATCATATCCATATACAGGATGTAACAGAATACCCTGCAAATAATTGAAACAATGCTTGAACTGAAATTATCTATTATCTAGGGGGAAGCTGGGTAGCTCAGTGGATTGAGAGCTAGGCCTACAGACGGGAGGTCCGAGGTTCAAATCTAGCCTCAGACACTTCCCAGCTGTGTGACCCTGGGCAAGTCACTTGACCCCCATTACCTAGCCCTTACCACTCTTCTGCCTTGGAGCCAATACACAGTATTGACTCCAAGACAGAAGGTAAGGGTTTAATAAAAAATTATCTATTATCTAGTATTCATGTAAACTCAGCTTTTGGATGATACTATAAACTTTCTTAACTTTCTAAATGGTTGTAAAGTTCTTATAGGCACATATGCTTTTTAGGCTTCTTTTGTACCCCTTAAAATATCTAGTACAGTGCTATGTACATAATGTTTCCAGATGTCTTATTTCTGATGGAGAGGAGCCATTTCACAAGCACACAGGCACCCATAACTTGCTGGTCTAATATTTATAAGCATTTTTTCTTTTTTCTTTATGAAGCTACATATCTAGTGGCTAGAGCTGGCATTAGAGCCAAGAACACCTGAGTTCAAGTCTCTCCACTAACACATATTGGCAACATAATCCTTCAGGAAGTCACTTGAACTTGTCAGTGCTCTACAGCTGGAAAGGTTAATGAAATATAATTATCTTCCAAGTTCCCTGTGAATAGGCCTCAAAGTGACCTACCCAATCTTCCCTCGAGACATTGTCCTTTTTCCTAGTGGAAAAAGGAATTGAGTATGAGTTATTTGGTGATTATCCTTGGAATAACTGGCTATATTCCTGGGAGGGACAGAAGAAGCCTATATTGTCTATGTATGTCTGGAAAACATGAATGTTATGCCTAGAAAGCATGGATGTTTTGCTACTAGACCAGTTTCAAGGGGTACAAGTGTAGTGCTGACTTCAGTTGAAAGGTCAAAGGCTTGGCTTCAGTCTTTGTTCTGGGATCATATAAGTTAACCCCTTCTACTGGCTCACTGGAGTCTCACTCGTGGAGAAAAAGTTCTGCCAGGGGCCCTACCAAATGGGACTCCCCAGCATGAAAATCCAGATGTTGGTGCTTCCTGATTTGGTGATATATATTGAAATTGTAACTGTGATTGTTGGATTCTTATGTACATGCTTATTTCTATATTTCTATCACCCTGTTTTGTATTGCCCTGGTCTCTTTCTCTCTCTCTAAATAAATCAGTTGCAAACATAAGTATCCTGTTCTAGACCGCTCTATTAACTTGCAAAGAAGATACTGAACTGCACTGGTAAAAAGCTTTCTTACTTGAGAATTTCCCGCACCAATTAAATAACAAGTCCAGTTACTAACCCCATTTTTTCCTTTTAATCAATATCTTTGTCAAAGTGTGCCTATATGTGAATAAAAAATAGTAAGGGCAGCCAGACAGTCCAGATTACTGAGCACTGGGTTGGAGTCACAAAGGCCTGAATCTTGCCTTAAGAGACACTAGTGTGGGGGTTGGGGGGAGGGGGGAGTATCTAGATGGCTCATTGGATTGAAAACCATTCCTGGAGTCAGGACTTCTTAGTTATGTGAGCCTGGGCAAGTCACTAAACCTCCACTGCCTAGTCTTTACTGCTTTTCTGCCTTAGAACCAATACATAACCAATACATAATTGATTCTAAGACGGAAGGTAAAGGTTAAAAAAGAAAAAAAAACCACTAGGTATGATCCTGCGCAGTCACTCTCTCTGACCCTTAGTTTCCTCCTCAGTAAAATGAGGATAATACAATAGCACATATTTCCACGAGGTTGTATTAGATAGTCCTTCGGAGACAGACAGACACACACACACACACACACACTCCTCCCTCTTTACCGAAGGGGAACCTCTGAGCTCCAGAACACAGTCTCCAAAGCGAAGAAGCCGAAGCCGCAGCCACCGCAACAGACCCAGCGTATCCCATTTCTGTCCTGACCCCTCGCCGACCCGCCACTGAGAGCTTGTTTAAAGAGCTCTCAGCGCACTACGATGACGCCACTTGAGTGACGTCCCGCGGCGCACTATTATGACACAACCCTTTTCCCTCAGCGCTTTGTCTGGGACATGATTCCCATTAAGAAAAAACTTTCGCCTTTTTCGGAAGAAGTCCCAGCCTCATTGGTCATAGTCACGGGGCTGGGCTCAGCAAGCCAGGGTTCCTATTGGCCGAGAGGCAGGCCATAGCAATGTCGACTTGCCGTTTAGACTGCCTAGGAGGCTGACACACATCGCTACGTTTGGGTAAAGTACTTTAGATTACTGCTTCTGTGGTCTGAGGCTTCCGAATCCAAGGTTCTAGACCCAGCTGGGCAACTTTGTGGGGAGAAGACGGGAGTCTTCATAAATTTCTTTTACTACCAGTTTGCTGATGGATGGCAAGAAAAGTGGGATGGACCTCACGCCTCTGAGATTGATAACAAAATAGGAAATGACATGCTGGAAGGGAATGTGGAAAAATAGGGACTCTAAAACCATTGTTGGTGGAGTTATGAACTAGTCCAACCTTTCTAGAGAAACATGCCCAAAGGGCTACAAATGTAGGTCCTTTAATCTACTACTAGATCTGTATTCCAAAGAGATGAGAGAAAAAAGAGGCTTAAAAGAATGAAAATATTTATAGCAGCTCTTGTGGGAAAGAATTGGAAATTGAGCAGGTGCCTGTTCATTGGGAAATGATTGAACAAACTGTTGTAATGATTGTGATGGAATACTATCGTGCTATAAAAAATGATCAAGGGAATTGTTTTAGAAAGACCCGTAGGAAATGATGCAGTGAAGAGAGCAGAACCAGAACACCGTATACAGTAATAGCAATATATTAATAGTAAAAGACCTTAGCTCCTCTGATCAAAACCTCAAATCCAAAGGAACTAGTAAGAAAAATGCTGAGAGAAAAAAACCTGAGAGAATTGATGGTCTTAGTGCTGATTGAAGCATATTTTCACACTTAAATGTTTGCCTTTTTTTGGCAACATGACTAATGTGAAAATGTTTTGCTTAACATCACATGTATCTCAATGGTGGGGGAGAGTGGAGAGGGAAAGATTTTGGAACTAATTTTTTTTAATGTTAAAAATAAAATTAAAATAACAGTTCAAAATACTTGTCTACCTGTCAGACAGAGAAACTATGTAAACACAATTTTAAAACTCAGCATAAACAGGTCTCAATAATTGTAAAAATACTCATTGCTATGGGTAACAAATATTTTCTGCTTTTTTTTTTCTTTTGCAACATGACTACTTCGGAAATATGGTTTGCCTTCTCAACAGGTGGGTGAGGGAGAGAATTAAGGATTAAAATTTTTTTGAACAAAATGTATAAAAATTATTTTCAGGGGCAGCTGGGTAGCTCAGTGGATTGAGAGCCAGGCCTAGAGAAGGGAGGTCCTAGATTCAAATATGACCTCAGACACTTCCCAGCTGTGTGACCCTGGGCAAGTCACTTGACCCCCATTGCCTAGCCCTTACCACTCTTCTGCCTTGGAGCCAATACACAGTATTGACTCCAAGACAGAAGGTAAGGGTTTAAAAAAAAAAAAGTTTTTTCACAATAGTGTAGTGGAGAAAGGAATACTTTTGTCCAATATTCTATTTCTGACATAGCCATTTTTTAAATGTATTTGATCCTAAATTTCTATTTAAAGGTTAGATCACCTGACTCTTTCCATTTTAGAGTGTTCTTTTCAAATTTTTCAACAGCACTTTGGCTCCCTCCTTGCCACCGTCATATCCTACTTTTATATTCTTCATATTTATGGGCCTCCGTACTCCAATAAAACTTTTAACTCCTTGAGGACATGGTATTTATTTTAAAAGTTTATTCATGCCTTTTGTTGTTATATCACAGCGATATCTGGATGTACTTGCTTTCCCTATTCCCCCACACACACTTCTCCTCTAATAACAGAAAAATGGTTCAACAAAAACTATCAACATAGCAATTCATCTGAAAGTGGGGCTACCATTTTCCGAAGGGTTCTTTAAAGAAGTAGAATTGGATTGAAAAAGGTTGATAATATTCCATTTAAGGAAGGTAATCTCAGTTCATTCCTTTCATCCTGTTATCATGTTGATATGTGGATATAGTTGCCTAATCCTTCAGTACCATTCCTTATCTACATATTTGTTGAATGAATGTCATGAGGTAGATAATATCAGGTTTTCCAAAGCAAAAATCTACACTTTACTACTCTGTGAAAGAATGCAAACTAAAGGCTAGATTTCTCTTTCTGATGGGGAAAAAAAAAACCCAAACTACTTTGATGGCTAGAACTCTATGATTTGGATGGATTGGATAAACAGATGTTTTCAGGATTATTAAAAAAAAACAACCCATCCCATCCCCCCAAAAAACAACTTCCCACTGGTCTTTGGAAGGCACTCATTTGAAGATGACAATTGTCTTCTTGCTACTTCAATGAGAAAGCAAAAGGGTAACTTTAAAAACTAGTAGATTTCCAAGTTCTTTTGTTATAGAATAACCTTGTGAGTCCAAGCATACATGTATTTATTCTAAGATTTTAAACATTGTTTTAATTGATAGTTTTAATGCACACTAAGCAGAGATCTATATTTTTTAATCCTACAAATTTAACCATAAGTAACAATTTGACAAAAAAAATTCCAAGTAATATTTACAAAAATCAACATTTCACTACAATTAACAATACATGAATTAGCACGCCATAACAATGACAAAAATATGTGACAATAATTCTTGGTTTTCAGTGTTTCTGTCAATAAAAAGCAGAAAATACTTATTGGAGGCTGTAGGAATTAACCTTGCTAACGTTGACACTGGTCAGAAATAGTGACAGTTCCTCATTACAGTGAAAATAATGATTCTTTGTATGATAAAAGCATTGTATATTGGTGAGAACACAAAAGGTACAAGCCCTTAATAATAAGAAAGATGCTCCCTGAAAATCTCCTGCTCTTGGGTGGTCATCATAAGATATGAGTTATAAATCCTTGTTGCAATTCAAATCGATCATAAACTACCTTTCATCATAAACTAGCTTTGTGAATTGATAAGAAAACAATAGATGGTTGGTAATGGGATTATATACATAGAAAGCAGAAAAACTGTGTATATGACACAAAGATTCTTCTATAAACAAAGATCAGCCATCTTTAAAAGGAAGGAATCATCTTTGAGCAAATATTCCTCAGTATCAGCAATCATTTCCATAAAACTTATCCTCTGAAATTCAGGCTATCAAAAGTGTGTTTGAATGTAAAGGAAAATGAAAACAGTAAGAAACTATCACTTAGAATTGCTTTTGAAAAACTAAACTATAATTACATTGAAAAAAATTCCAGCCTATAGACATTTTGTGAAAATGAGCTACTTTAATATAATCTGCATATATTTAAAAGATTTCAACTAAACACTCCTTTTTCATAATGTTGTATTAGTTGATAATTCAGGGAATAATTCAGAAGGATTTTGCGGCCAAGAATTAGCCAATTTCAAGGCATCTATTCCTAGTTTTTACTACAGTAAGAGTTATAAATGACTTCCAGTTATGTTTCATTGAAATTTTGTTCATAGATAAATTATAAACAGATATTACTTTTAAATGTGATTCTTTGTGTTAATAGGAAGCTAAATTCCCCCTTAGAAATTTAGCAAATCTAGTTTGCAAAATGTTTTATCTGAAAAGGACCCAAGTCAGTGATTTAGGTATACCGTAATCTTCAGTGAGAGGTTTAGCAATAAATAGGAAGGTCTGACAGCATGATCCCAAAGAGCTTATCTACAGCCAAACAGAACTATAAAACACATTTAAAAACATTCTTCCCAGAATGTTTCTGTAGCTCAAAATGTCCTTTAAAAGTACTGCCTATAAAACATAAAAGGAAACAGGCCTTACTTAGGGAATCAAGGAAAACTCTGCTGTCTTACACTTCTGGAAGAAATGGGTGTAATTCCTAGAAACCATAGATCAGCCCTAAAAGAGAGGTAAAAGTTCAAGAGACACCCATTTTCAAAAAACAACTTTATGTTCTGCTACTCTGTTGTCATATAAGTTAAGAAAGCATGGCTAGTCTCTCTTAATGATCTTATCTGAAAATCATTTTAAGTCATGCAAGAGTTGCATATGCCTAATATTCAGATTTCATCAGGATAAGATGGACATTTTTGCATCTTATCTTACCAAAACTGGGGTAAATTAAAAAAAAAATTAATGCTAGTTAAATAACTGTGTTTTCAATTTTCTTACCGCTAACAACATGATGGTTCAGGAGTTTACCTTATTGTATAAAGCAAAGTCAATTTTAGGGTTAGCATAACCCAAAAATATAAAAAATGTCATAGGAAAAGTTATTCAGTTTATACCATTGAAATATGGCAGAAGTAGGACAAAAGTGGCACATTAGTATCAGTCCAATCTCATGGACTAATGGCCTCCAAATGTAACCTAACAAAATTTCTCAAACTATCTAAAAAAAAGTCAAATTCTCTTTGTCCCCTACTTCCCTTGTAAAAAACTTAAATAACCTAAAATATTTTTTGTAGTCACTGGCCTGAGATTCTACAAGCAGAGACTCAGCTCAAACTGTTGTTATAGTTTACAAAATCCTGAAATAGAAATTAGTTATGTAAACACTGACTTCATAATCCCTAACTATAACAGCAGTAATAGTATCACAGTACAGAAAAGCCTGAACTCTAGAAAAATATATTATTTGTGCAAAATTCTACAGATGAGTTTTTGAGGTTCAGTACAAAAGCTCAGTCAGCTTGAAAGTAACCAGAATTGTGTTCAAATCAGCTTGGTCTGTTTCTTGTCTCTTCCTGAAGCTCTGTAAGTCTCCGAACTAGATAGTGTTTGTCTCGACTTTCCTAAAAAACAACAAAAATAAAACAAGTTATATAGAGATATAATTTGGAAGAGTAGAACAATTACCATACAATTAACTGACCTACTTCCTCCACAACTCCTCAAATATGGAAATATATATTCCATGATGGCACCTGGAGGTGGACAGTGATAGACCTTCATGTTTAAAAATCTTGTATTTTTCACCAGTTAGTACTAATTAGCCCACATTACAAAATATGTATTAATCATATCTTTGTATTACTCTTGTAAGTTCTGAAATGTATCATTCTGTATCTTCCCTATGTTCCCCCCTCAGATAATAAGGGCATTCCAGGAGGGTACTGAGACATCAAGCAGAACAATGAAGGGAACATAAGACAGGGGTGCTGAAGACTCTCCTAGTCCAGGGGAATCCCCCAAAGTTGTTCTTGCCCATTTTTCACATCTTTAAGTTCACCTGTGATGTGTCAGATCCAAAAATATACCTCTACCTGAATTTGTTCCCTCCTCTTCTCCACCCCCTTTTCTGGGGTTTTCTGCCTGGATCACCCCAAAATGCCCAGGGGAGGGCTACTCTGGGAAAAGGTGGAGAATTCCCTGGAATGGGAGGTGGCAAGCTCCAAACCCTTAATAAATATGCAAACCCTAATTCACAATTTATGCCATCCCAGAACCCTGAACCTCTTCTTTCAATAAATACTTTCAAACCTCTGGACAGAATGGGAGTTTTGAGCTTCCAATTCTTTGGACAAAATTCTGCTACAAACTTTGGTGTGTTTCCCACAACAAAACTGTTTACTATCTCATGGAGTGGTGAGAAAAGGGAGGAAGAGAGAGAATTTGGAACTTGAGATGTAAAAAAATGAATGCAGTTCCCCCTTTGCAGCTCATTTTAAAGGTGAGGAAACTGAGACAAACAGGGTAGAGTGGCTTGCCCAGGGTTACATAGCTAATAAATGTCTAAGGCTAGATTTGAAATCAGGAACACATCTCTCCTACTCCATTTGCCTGGCACTCTATCTACTGTGCCACCTAGTTGCCTTTGGGAATTATTGGATTTTGGACCCATTTGATAGCATACCCTTCCCCCCTCCCTAAACACTTCATAAACCAGAAGCTTCATGACAATTCTGATACTTTTGATGAGATAGTAAAAAACAAAACACTCAACTGTTGAAGCCTTACATTATTCGTGTATGTGTGTGAGAAAGAGAGACAGAGACAGACAGAGACAGGGGGGGGGGGGGGGGCGGCGCTCAGTGGATACAGTGCCAAGCTTTAGCTTAGTTGAATATATCTGAATTAGGCATCTGGACTCTTCTGTAGCCTTCTGGCTGGTCTCTCTGCCTTTCCTCATCCCAATCTGGGCCTTTCTTCATTCATCTCTCAAATGTGTGTGGAGTGAGAAATTAGTGTGTTATTCTCAAGTTATTAATATCTCCAAAAAGTTAGTAAAAGCTGGCTCCCCACCCCAACCTTACAAAGGCTTTAAAGCCTAAAGTGAGTTGTCTGGGAATTTGCCTGGGGCTCTTAAATCCTAAATACCAATCTTTTGGTACCCTTTTTGTCTTAGAAGTCTCTCCTATAGCATCTTTGTATTGTATCTATTGAAGGAGAGGTATCTACTTCCAGGAGGTCAAATCCTAGGGCTTGACAGATCTTCTTGTCAGGCCCCTCCTAGATAATCCAGTCCCAGAACCACTCCCCTCCAGGTAGCTATCCCCAAGTTCCTGATCATTTCATTAAAATATCCATTGTATCCATTGTGAAGCTATTCTCCAATTTCTAGAAGATGTTAATTAGCTTGAATATGTTCATTGTAAAGCTATTCAATATTCCAAATCTCCAATTATTGTAAAAATGTTATAATCTCTCCTAGGAGGCTTGATTGCATCAGGATTCTCCTCTAAGGAAGGGATTTTTCTGTGAAATTTTGAGCATTTGTCTAAGGTCAGTGACTTGAAACAGTACCCACCCTACCCCACCCCAACCCCAACTTTTCTCTCTCTCCATAAAGCATTATATTTTAAGTGATGGGTTTCCCTGGTCATATTATCATATTATTTTAGTGGTAAAAGAGAGTGAACTTTGAAATTTCCAAAGTCCCTTCAATTTCCACTACACACAAGTCATAACAGTGGTAAAGGATAGACAATGGGGGGTTAAGTGACTTGCCCAGGATCACACAACTAGAAAGTGTCTGAAACCAAGTTTGAACCCAGTACTTCCCCACTCTAGTCCTGCCACTTTATCCACTGAGCTTCCTAGCTATCCCAGAATCCAAGGTTGTTGAGGATAGGGACTGTTGTGCCTGGATAGAATAAGTGCTTAGGACATAATAAATGCTTTCTAAATATTTGTTCATTAAATGAATAATGATCCAAGCACCATGTATGCTGCTGGTGCTTTAATAAATATTAATGATAATGAAGCTGGCAGCCATTTGTTCATATTAATAATGGAACACTGTCAACATCTTAGCTAGATTAGAAAAATCTGGCAGATTAGATCATCTTTTCTGGGGAGATTTTCCTACCCTGCTCTATTTGTCAGTCAGTGTGCCTATGATTTGTTAATAAATCATTTCAGTCATGTCCAACTTTCCATATCCATTTTGATATTTGGGGGAGTAAAGATACTGGCTTGGCATTTCCTTCTTCAACTCATTTGACAGATGAGGAAACTGAGGCAAACAGGGTCAGGTGACTTGTCCAGGGTCACACAGTAAGTCTCTGAAGCCAAATTTGAACTCAGGAAGATGAATCTCCCTAACTCCAAGTCCCCACGCATATCTACCCATGGCTATGAGTACCTGCCCAACTGTTCTATTTTGTAGTGTTCATACTCAGGACAGAGGAGGGAAGAGTGGATTAAAAACTACCATGATCATAGCCCTTTTCCTGATCAGGGTGAAAAAATCTGTATAAAAACCAACTAATCAACTTTCCATTAAGTTAGATCATGAAGCAGATTTTCTTGAAAGTCACTCTACTTCTCCCTTGAAAAACTGTAGGTTGGAGACTTCTGGGTAAGCTTGGTGGCAGTCTAGACACAGGACGCTTCCTCTCCCCAGCACCCACTTATACAGACTACTATAAACCTTAAAATTTTCTCAGACTTATGAATGTTAGGGGTTTCCCCCACTGGGGAATCTTCTACTTAAAAAAATTCCCTAGCAGATGGTGAGAACTCTACTTGAGTGTGGGGGTTCCTAGCTATGGGAGTGTCCCTGCTCCACCCTACTTAAGACTGCTTTAGGACAGAAAATTGCTTGCTAAACAATGAAAGTACTTTGATCCATGCTTATGGAAGGGACAGGAAGTTCTTTGAGTCATGACTGTTTTAGAATTTATACAATGGGATACTAAGTACCTATAAAGGTGGGGCAACTTGTAAACTACTTAAACCTAAAAGGGTGATAACTTATTCAGAGGTTTTTTCTTAATGAAATTTGTCGACACAGCAGCATTTTTTCTGACTTACTAAAGAGATTAAAACTACTCAGCTGTGAATTCAAAATGGGCGGTCCTTTAGAAACATCTACAGTGATTGGTAGATGTAAGGACTTAGGGGAGGTGACAGAGGAGATTTTGCCCTTAAAAGTAAGAGCTCAGAGAAGAGCAAAAAAAGAAGGATCTGGATTTCTGACTCTCATTCTGAAGGAGAGTTCCTTGAGGAGCTCCTCTGAGGGACTCTGTCCCTCTGGGGTAGGAGCTCTGGAGGCTCTTGAGAGGCCCTTTGAAACAATCTCTGGCTGGAAGACTCTTTGAGGAAGGATGCTGGCCTGGTGTTACTAGAATCCTTGTTTAGTCAGACCTTGTGGTGAGTGTTAAAAAACTGACTGATTTCTCTTTTAAGACTCAGGTCTAGGCCATATTGGCTTGAGGCCCTTCATACTTATTCCTTTCTTACTCTCTCTCTCTTTCTTTGATTACTCATTGTATTGTTAATTAAAATCTCTATAAAACCCAATTGACTTGGGTATTTGAATAATTGGGAATATTTCCCTAGCGACCACCTTATATTTGAATTTAAAACCCAAGACACTGTAGTGAAACATATTTCTGCAGTCAAATTCACTCACCCTCTCTTATATCTATCACAATTTATATCTTCCACTATTTTAATCACTACAGTTTAAGACCTCAACCATTTTAAATCTCACACTACCTCAAAAGACCATTAAAACCATTTTCATAAGAACAGAGGGACCCTACAGTAAGGTGCAGCATTGAAGGTACATGAGATTTGGGCACTTCCACACTATAAGAGGGTGAAAAAACTCCCACCCAAACGTGAGCCGATTTACACTCCCCCACCCCACCTGCGGAGTCATCGTCAGAGCCAGCATGCACCAGAATCAGTGAGTGAGAGAGGGACACCTCTAGAGCGGGCAAGGGGCACATCTAGGTCCCTAGGATCTGACTAAGACCACTAAAGACCTACCCGGTGAGCAGATACACCTGAAACTCAGGGGGGTAGGGGAGCACAGACCTTGAGTGCTCAGAGCCAGCATAAGCCAGAATCAGCGAGTGATGGGGGGGCACCTCTAGAGTGAGCAAGGGGCACCTCTAGGTCCTCAGAAGCAGAATGAGATCCCCAAAGGCCTACCCTTGAGAGCAGCTACACCGGAAACCCCGGCAGGCAGGGAAGCACAGACAGGGAAGGTAGCTGCGCAGAGCTGCAAACAGCTGTGATTGAAGAGCTTGCCTCTGGCAAAATCCTTGCTACTTAACTCCATACACAGAGAACCTGCCCAGCTCACTCAGATTTCTGACTAAAATGGGAAGGTAAATCCCCCACAGTGATGGCTAATTGTGCACAGGAGCCCCAAACACCCTCCAAGAAAAGCAAAAAAAAAAGCAGTGACCCTTGAAAATTTTTACGGAGGAAAAACCCAGGCTACAGGGGAAACACAGGAGGAAATTCAAACAAAGATAAAACATTCTAAAAAAAAAAATGACAATTGTCCACAAGCTCTGGAAGAATTTAAATTGGAGCTTATCAAAAAGATGGAAGCCTTCTGGCAAGAGAAGTGGGAAATGGTTCGAAGAGAAAATCAAAAAATTATAGCCAAAAATCAAAAGGTTAAAGCAGATAACCAGGTGAGCAAGTGGAAACCAATGATCTTGCAAAACAGCAAGAATTATTAAAGCAAAGTCAAAAGACTGAAAAAATAGAAGAAAACATAAAATATCTCAGTGACAAGGTGACAGATTCGGAAAACAGAAAAAGGAGAGACAATTTGAGAATCATTGGTCTACCTGAAAAGCCAGAAATAAACAGAAATCTTGACATCATACTACAAGAAATCATCCAAAAAAACTGTAGGTTTTAGGGGCAGCTAAGTGGCACAATGTATATAGAGCAACAAGTCTGGAGTCAGGAGGTTCTGGGTTCAAATTTGTCCTCAGACACTTCCTAGCTGTGTGACTCTGGGCAAGTCACTGAACCCCACTTTCTTTTCTTTCTTTTTTTTTTAAGGATGTTTCCCTATAGCAAGGGGCAGAAGATGGGTCCCACTTCCTCTGGGATCATTACAGTCTGGTTCTCTTCTTACCACAGCCAACTGCTGCCGGAGTTGAACAACGACCCGTTTGTGTGCACCGGCCAGGGCGATGAAATAGAACATAATGAGACTGCAAAAGGGAGAAAGAACAAGCACAAGATTATACTACATGAGTTTAAGGTTTTAAAAACAGGGAAAAAAACAACTCTGCAAACATTTAACAATAAACTATAAATCCCCCCACCCCCACCCCCCGGGGCAGCTAGGTGGCTTGGTGGATAGAGCACCAAGCCTAGAATCAGGAGGATCTGGATTCAAATCTTATTTCAGATTCTGCCTAGTTATATTATTCTGAACTACTCACTCAACCCCATTTGGTTAGCTCTTACCCTTTGTCTTAGAATTGTTACTGACAGAAAATAAGGACTTAAAAAGAAAAGAAATACAAAGCTTCGGACTCTAGACAGTAAGACACAAGTGGTTTAGAACAGTCAACTAATAGATAAAAAGACCCTTCCTGGGATTGCCAGGTGGCTCAGTGGGTTGAGAACTAGACCTGGAGATGGAAGGTCCTGGGTTCAAATCTGACCTCATATATTTTTCTAGATGGGTACTCCTGGGCAAGTCACTTAATGCCCATTGCCTAGCCCTTACTGTTCTTCTGCCTTAGAATTGATACTGATTCTAGGACAGAAAGTAAGGGCTTTAAAAAACCCTTCCTTGAAAGACTGCATCATGTGACAGTATCCAGTGAATGCTTAGCCTATCTGCCACTTAATGTGGAACAGGTGACATGATACAAAAAGAGCAGATTTTTTCCCCCTTTGGCCCTGATCTATGATTTCCTGGGTACAGAAAATTCACAATGAAGAAGTTCCCTCTATCAATGCTGACAGATTTGCAGGCAGTTGCCTTAGGGGTTTGAAGATTAAGTCATTTAATGAAAGTCTCACTGCTAGCAAGTATTCAGAGGTGGGACTTGAACTCAGTTTTTTGTATATCCTGAAACCAGATCTCAATCCAACAGAGCATGAGACTTCTCTAAAACAGCAGAAGATGCCTTGATTAGGGTTAAGAGCCTGGAGTCAGGAATATGAGCCTTCCTGAGGTCAAGTCCAGCCTCAGACACTTTCTAGCTGTGTGACTGGGCAAGTCATTTAACTATTTGCCTCAGTTTCCCTATCTATAAAATGAGCTGGAGAAGGAAATGGAAAATCACTTTAGTATCTTTACCAAGAAAATCCCAAATGGGGTCACCAAGTGTCAATCAGGGCAGAAACAACTAAAAACAATATTTATAAAACACTTAAAAAAAAAACCTTACCTTCCATCTTAGGATCAATACTGTGTATTGGTGCTGAGGCAAAAGAGCTGTAAGAGCTAGGCAATGGAGGTTAAGTGACTTGCCCAGGGTCACACTGAGCCACCCAGCTGCTCCCTAACTTACTTTAAGGTTTGCAAAACACTTTACAAATATCTCATTTTATCCTAACAACAACTCTGAGAAAGTATAATTATTCCCATTTTACAGATGAGAAAACCAAGAAGACAAATTAAATGTCTTGCCCAGGGTCACACAGCTAGTTAGTGTGAGGTAGAATTTGAACTCAGGTCTTCCTAACTCCAGGTTGATCACCCTCTCCTCCTCTGTGCCAATTAGTGCCTCCAGTTCTCTAAGATTATTAGGCTACTTAGGGGTATAGATAGTACTATAGCTATACGCAGATATATACTATACACAGTATAGGGAAAGAGACAGAGAGGAAGGAAGAAAGGAGGAGACAGACAGACAGTGAAGGGAGGGAGAGAGAGATATGGACAGAGAGAGAGGGAGGGCGAGACAGAGAGAGGAAAGGAGGGAGAGGGAGAGAGGGGAGTGATAGAAGGGGAGAGTGAGGGAGAGAAAGAGGGAGATAGAGATCAGTAGCCTTACACAAATTAGGCATTTCATAAAATGTTTGTGGAACTGAATTCTCCCTTCTGTTCCTTTCATCATGTTGTCCCTTTCACACGAGATGTTCTCTTCCTTCTACCTATATCACAACCTATCCCTCCTCCTCCTCCTTTTTTAAAAACCCTTGCCATCTAAAATCAATTCTAAGGCCAAGAGCAGTAAGCCATAGGCAATCAGGGTAAAGTGATTTGCCCAGGGCCACACAGCTAGGAAATGTTTGAGGCCATCATTTGAACCCAGGACCTCCTTTCTTCAGGCTTGGCTCTCTATCCATTATGCTATTGAGCTGCCCCACTATCCATTCTTCCAAGAGAATCTTCAAAGGCTCAGCTTCATGATACCTACTCGGAAAGAACCCTCTATTTCTCTAAACTCCGACAGCCCTAAGACACGATAGCACATTATCCAACATTTGATTATAGGCACAGACAGTAGTATTGCCCTTCATTCTGCAGAGCTTGGTTATTTTTACCATTTGCTTTTTTGTCACTTTCTATATCCAATTGGCTGCCAAGCGCTATAGATTCAACATCCATGGGGTGTGTGTGTGTGTGTGTGTGTGTGTGTGTGTGTGTGTGTGTGTGTGTGTTGGAGCAGGGAAAGGGAATATATCTCATGGAGAAGGGAATATATATACATATATGTACATCCCCAACTCCATTATATAATGGAAGTAGAAGGGAATAGATATATGTATATATATATATATATATATATATATACATATATATATCGTAGAGAAGGGCATAATGGGTATATGGAAGTATATATACATATGTGTGTGGGTGTGTGTATATATATATATATATACACACACATGTGCATGTATTTAAAATGGAGAAGGCAATAAATGGGTGTACATGTATGTATAATGGAGAAGGGAATGTCAGGGTAAGATTGATCTGGCTCCCCATCCAGGGTTCCTCCACTAAACTATACTTCCATTCCCGATCCTTTACGCTCACTCTGTTGCTGTGCCACTTAACTTGCATCCGCTCACCTGATAGAAACTGTATGGTTCCGTGGGCTTTACTTACCAGATAACAATAAAGAAAGGCACTGCAAAGGCTTCTGAAGTGACAGCATGGACCAGTGTTTGCAGAGCAACAGGGAAAGTGCTCACGGTCTTTGGGATGGCATCCCAGGAGGTGTTAAAATTTGTGAATGGTCCACAGGCCTTGGAGGATGGAATGCTGTAAAAACAAGCCAGGTGTTTATGTCAGCCAAATGAAAGATGAATACTCAAGGCAACAGCTTCACGACAAGTCTTCTGTGAAGAGATGCAAAGTGAAGCAGATGCACCTATGAAATAATATATGCATACAATGGTGCCAATGCAAAGAACAGCCACCATAAAATTATGTCACCACTACTTAATCAACTCTAGTGGCTCTCTATCACCTCCAGGATCAGATATAAAATCCTTTGGACTTTTTTTTTTTAAACCCTTACCTTCCGTCTTGGAGTCAATACTGTGTATTGTGTGTGTGTATTGTGTATTTGTAAGTTGCCCACCCCATTATTAGTCCCTCCTTATGGGCAGAGACCGAATGCCCTCTCTTCTTTATATCCCCATCTCTTATCACTTAATAAGTGCTTAATAAAAGCTAGTTTACTAGATTGACACAAAATGCTGCAAAATTACAAAGCAGAAACAAAAAAAATCTGCCTTCTACTACTTGACAGAGGTAGAGAAGCCACTGGTGCAGGATGTTGCATATGTTGTCAAGTTTTTTCAATGTATTTATAGGTTTTACTGATTTTTTCCCTTTTTGGGGGGGGGGGCAGTTTGTTTTAAGCCCTTACCTTCTGCAAGGCAGAAGAGAGGTAAGAATTAGGCAATTGGATTTAAGTGACTTGCCCAGGGTCATCCAGCTAGGAAGTGCCTAAAGTCATATTTGAATCCAGGATCTCCCATGTCCAGGCCTGTCTTTCTGTCCACTGAGCCACCCAGCTGCCCCACTCTTTTTCTTTTTTCTTTTAGAAAGCAGTTCTTCAGTATATGGAATGATTCTTTGGAGGAGTAAGAACACAAAAGGAAATGTAGACTATATAAAAACAAAGACTTCAATAAAAATTTCTTTATAAAAATAAGAAGTTAGCTTAACAAAAAGCTGAAAACGTCTTGAATTTTTATCTATTATTCTAATAATACTTTATATGCAAAGACAAAATAATACTTTAATGTATGTAAAAAAGTATCTTGGGTGCCATTTTAAACTTCCTTTTCATACTTCAAAAACAAGAACAAAAACAAATCAAACCAATGTATCTACTCAAGGGTTAAAGAAGACAAATTCATTTTTTACTGTGTCATGCTGATTCCCAGTGGGATGAAAGCCAATGATAGTCCAATTAACAGCACCAACAAGAAGAAAAAATTAGAATTGGATGCTCTGAAAGGCCTGGTGGAAGGTCTACAGGTATACATCAGGCTGATCTGGAGAAAGAGAAAAGAAGAAAAAGGAGACCTTTAATTTAACTTCTTTCTAATATCTCTCAAACAAAAACAAGAATGGCTGATTCAAGAGCCAAACTTTTCCTTATTTCACCCTATCTTCCCTCCCCAATTGGTGGTTTGTTTTTTTTTTTTAACCCTTAAAATTAATACTGTGCAGTGGTTCCAAAGCAGAAGAGAGGTAAAGCTTAGGCAACTGGAGTTAAGTGACTTGCCCAGGGTCACACAGCTAGGAAATGTCTGAGACTACATTTGAACCCAGGATCTCCTATCTCCAGGCTGAGTCCTCTATCCATTGAGCTGGCTAGGTGCCCTGAGGTTTTATTTTAGAAAAATTCTCCCCTCTATTTACCACCTTATCCCCCCACAGTCCTAGGTAGTTTTGTTTTATTTTTTAAATCCTTACCTTCTGTCCTAGTACCAATTCTAAGACAGAAAAGTGGCAAGGGCTAGGCAATCAGGGTCAAGTAACTTGCCCAGGGTCACACAGCTAGGAGATGTCTGGGGTCAAATTTGAACCCAGGTCATCTCAACTCTAGTCCTGGTATTGCCATCCATTGTACTACTTAGCCATCCTACTCTATATAGTTTTTGACTTTCTTTTCTTTTTAAAAAACCCTTACCTTTTGTCTTAAAATCAATAATATGTATCAGGTCCAAGACAGAAGAGTGGTAAGGGCTAAGCAATGGAGGTTAAGTGATTTGCCCAGGGTCACACAGGAAGTGTCTGAGGCCAGATTTGAACCCAGGACTTCCCACTTGTAGGCCTCTCAATCCACTGAGTCAACCAGCTCTCCCCAGTTTTTAACATTCAAAGAAGTATTAGACCTTGCTTAAAGGCACCAAGGTCAAACTTCTAATATCAGCCCCAAGGACATGAATCTAAGGCCATGACCAAACCCTCCTTATTAAAAAGTTCAAGATCCTGTTTACCATACAAATGTTGTCTTAGTGAAACGCAGACTATGGAGAATTTCCAGAATGCTGAGCTTAAAGTCAGGAAGACCCAGGGACAAACCACCTCTGACACTTACTGGCTGTATGACCATGAACAAGTTAACACTCAAGCAACTCTGTAAGACTTCTCTACTAAATCACAGGTTATGTTGTTCTAATTACCTATAATTGGTGAAGGGAATTGATATATGATCTGTAATTGACAGAGGGAGTTCACATACTGGAAGTCCCTCACACCAGGGAATTTCATTCAGTTAATATTTATTAAGCACCTACTATATACCAGGCACTGTGCTAAGTGCTGGGGATAGAAAAAGTTAAAACAGTCCCTGCCCTCAAGGACCTTACAATCTAATGGAATAAGGGGATATAAGCATTTATTAATCATCTCCTCTATGAGCCAGAAACTATGCTATATAATCTTGTTTGATCCTCACCCCAACCCTGTGAGATAGGCATCATTATCCCCATTTTACAACTGAGGAAACTGAGGCAAATAACGGTTAAGTGATTTGCCCACAATTAACCCCAATAACAACTTAAAGAGATCATGATCACAGATTTGGGAGCTGGAAAGGCTCTTAGAGGTTATCTAATCCACCCTCACTACATTTCACAATACTGTGGTTCAGAGAGTTTAAATAACTTGCCCAAGGTCACATAGGTGGTAAGAAGCTAGGAGTTGGGATTTGAACCCAATTCTTCTGATTCCAAATCCAATCCTATTCAAGTACTTTTCTCAGGAATCCCTTCCATAATCCTAAGGGAGAGATCAGGGTAACAGTTACTCAGTTATATCTACTTAAGATTCCAAAGCAAAGCAAAGGTTATTCCTACATCTGAGGGCATAGAACTGACATCAGATCCTATCATCAACCCAGGGACTCCTCAACTGAGGCAGCGATCATCTCTTCCCAATGGTGTTTATTAGCACAGTTACTCAGGCAGCTACATGACTGAAATTGTACTGCTCACTTTCTAGAGTTCCTGAGATGTCAAGAAAGGAGGGCTTATTTGCATGGAACCTTTCACCATATGGACAGCAATTTTTTTTTAAACCTCAAAAGGTCACCTTAAATCAATGTAAGGACTCCCAGTATGGAAACTCCCTCACTTACACAGACCAGAAATTTCTGTGAATTGCTTGGGGGCATTGAGATGCTCATCTTGACCATTCCCACAGAGCTGGTATTTATCAGAGGCAGAACTTGAACCTTGGGCTTCCTGTCTGTGGACCCATTATGGAAGCTTGTCTCTCCTCTATATACTTTTATGATGGGATGGTGCCTTCAAAGTTTATCTTATGTCAGATTTTTCTTAAATCCTCAGCTATTAGGTAGTCCACAAATTACCCTGTAATGGGGCACCTAGGTGGCACAGTGGAGAGAGCACTTAGGAGTCTGGAGGACCTGGGTTCAAATCTGGCCTCAGACACTTCCTAGCTTGTGACCCTGGGCAAGTCCCTTAACCCCCATTGCCTAGTCCTTACTGTTCTTCTATCTTAGAATTGAAATTGAGATGGGTCTATTTTATTTTTGTTTTTTGTTTTTAATTTCTAAAAGATTAAAAAAAATTTTCCCCATGGTTACATGATTCTTGTCTTCCTCCCTTCTTCCTTCCCCCCTCCCAGAGTTGACAAGCAATTCCACTGGGTTATAAATATCTTATCATTCAAAATCTATGAAGAGAAGGGTTGAAAAAAATTATTCTGTATTTATCTCATATTTATGTGTTTGTCATTTCCCCCAATAATTCGTGAACTATTCATGAACAGGAGATCTTTGGGAGTTTTTTTTTTATACCCAGGGCAGTGCCTGGCACCCAGAAAGCCCCTTTGCCCACCGTTTTTAGGGCCCTCTCATTTGCCATTACCTCTTTCACATAAAAGATGATAATAAATTTCACAGTCGCAATTGCAGGGAGGAGGGGAGAGAAAAAAGATCCAATCCAGCAGATGGTCTGCCCATAAACGATGCCCAGGACATTATCAGGAATGGCAAATTCCTGTTGCCCCCAACACCGAATCAATTTCCAATTAGAACAATGGGTCACCAATAACCTAAAAGTAAATGTGAGAATGAAGAGATAATAGAGTACCAAGTAACTATGTGAAGTGCTAGAGATATAAATACGAGGAAAGAAGAAAATAAACAGGGCAGCTGGGTAGCTCAGTGAATAGAGCACCAGGCCTAGAGCAGGTAAGGCCTGGATTCAAATCTAGGCTCAGACACTACCTGTGAAGGACCAGCCCTGGAACCTATTTTCTCCCTTCCCTGACCCCCTACCCATAGAAACCCTGCAGGCAAGTCATCACATCCTGACATATGCCAGGAGACAACGACCCCCAACCCCAGAAGTTCCTGTCACTCCCCCTCTTGGCATATGCTAGGAACTGATAACACCCCATTCCAGTGTATAAAAAGCCTGCAATTCCCAGACTCAGGGTTCCAACCATTTTTAGTGCTGAGCACAAACTGCAGTTTGTTTAATAAACTCCCTCCTGTGTGTTACATTGTTGGTCATTGTCTCATCCTTGGGATAGATTAACCGATTAACCAGGCACTTCACCTGGATACGTGACCCTGGGCAAGTCACTTCCTCAGTGCTTAGACCTTACTGCTCTTTTGCCTTGGAACCAATACATAGTATTGATTCTAAGACAGAAGGTAAGGGTTTAAAATTTTCTTTTTCTTCCTCTTTTCCTTCCATATCACTATCTTCTTAAATAGGCACCAAAAACTTCATAGAAACCTATATGAAAACGTTGTTGGTTTTTTTCTCTTTCAAAAAACTGGGAAAATTGGGAAAAGGGGAAAATTTTTTCCAAAAAATTCAAAAGGGAAAAATTCCTCTATAAGGAATAAGATATGTGCTAAATACATATCACACCATAATCACACATCACATTGCAAATACTATTTAGAAGTTCAGTGCAAGTGTGCTATGTTTCTAAAAAGTCATAGAAAAACTTAATTTAGAGCATCAAATCACATTTTACACACATGTATATATATGTTACTTATATATATACATACAGACACACATACTTATTTATAATTAGTTATTTTAAAACCTATGAAATTTTTTTGGTAAAATAAAAGATCTGAAAAACCATCCCCTGATTTCTCTGTTCTGTGGAGGGAGTAGAGTATAAACACTTGTAGGAGCAATGTTACAAATGGAATGGTAGAGGCTTGGGGCTTATGAACAGTCATTTTCAGCAAGGAGGCAAAACCATGTTCACAAGAGAAGCTATAGTAGTGTGTTCCCTCACTCTTGCTCATTTGTGTTTTACTATCAAGTGTAAAATAAGGGAAGAGAGATTCTGCATTTAGGAGAGAAACCATCTCATTGAGAGATCAGCTAAGCAGCAGTGGAGAAGGGGTGAAGAGGATACTGAGAGTTCCAAAGGGGAAGAGAACTCTGAACCCAACTGACAGGATTCACTTCCAACCTGGGAAGCAAGGAGGGAAGGTGTTTTCCTGGGAGCAGGAACCAAGAGCCCATCCAGCTGAGACCTATCTTCCTTCTAAACCCCCCAAAATACCTCCACTGAGACCCAACTACATCTCTCCTCAAGAAGGATTTTAGTTTGGATTCTTCTGGCTAGAGCCAACCAAATCCTTTTATCTTTCTCTTACTGTGTTCCCTGAACTGCACCATAGCATTAGCTAGAATAAGATTAAGAAGCAATTGGCAAGGGAGGAGGCCAAGGCACAAAAGCCTTTGGCCTCCAGACTTTGAAAGCCAATCTGCAAGAGGGCCAGTTCTTAGGGCTCCCCTTTCACCCACTTTCCTTTCCCTTCACGCCTTTACCCTCACTTGCCCCAAATAACCTCAATAAACCATTTGAAGATATTTAGACTGTAGGTTTGATTTTTGTCTTAGGCATTAAGCAGGGAGACTAGGCTCTCACAGAGAGGGAAGTGGAGTTCAACCTCTGAGACTCAGCATTTCTGCCCAAGGAAGCTATCACTCTTTCCTTGGCAGCCAGCCATATCTAAACCCCTGAGGGCTGGCTGTTGATGCCCCCTTGGGAAATGGAAATTACCAAAAGGGCACTTTGTCCCACAAGGGCAATTTTGACCTCAAGGGCCTTCCCTCCATTGAGGAAGGCACAGTGACACCTCATTGATCAAACCTCTCTTCAGGCTTCTGTTGTCCTCCATCTCCCAGATAACACCCCCATGGAGCCATACTCAATCCCTTCAACCCCATTTCCCCTCTCTCTTCTCCCTTCTTCCTCCCATCTCCTCCATTACACAAGATAGAAATGAAAAGAGGCCCACAGCTGAGGGAGCCTTCCGAGGTAAGCCTTGGGCTTTGTAAGGATCATTGTAAATGCTCCCACTCAGGTTCAGACTCCCCTACTTGAATTAATTTGAAAAAAGGGGAAGGGAGCTGAGAAAATACTGGCCACCAGGACTTTTGCCCACCTTATATATGGCCCAGGAAATTCTCCAGGCAGATATGAATAGCTCTAACTCTAAGTCAATGACAAAAGACCTTTTAAGAGCTTTTCATGGGTCCTCAGTAAAACTCATTTGACAAAGACTTAGAAATCAGTACCCCAGGGCAGTGATGGTGAATCTATGGCATAGATGCCAAAGATGGCACGTGGCCACCTCACCCCTCACCCCAGTTCAGTACTAGAAAGTCAGACAGACTTGGGTGGAGCTGCTCCCCTCCCTCTCTCCACTGCTCCTGTAGACCTTCACAACCTCATCCAATCTGTCCAGCAGCCTAATGGAAGCACACAGGGTAGAAGGTGGACAGCTCATAGGATACAGAGTTGGAGTGGAGCAGAGTTCTGACCATCCCCTCCCCCTCTCTACACTGGCTGAGGACATTCCTCATTTCACCAGCCCCTTTGTCCAGCAGCCCAATGGGACAGCTTTCTCCCTCCCCTGAGTAAAGTAAGAGAGGGAGGGGTGGGGTATACCTGGCACTTTGGGGGGGCTACTCTTTCTATAAAAGGTTCATCATTGCCCTAGAGCAATTTGCTTATTTCCTGTACACTAACCCCCAATCCCTACATGTATAGCTACATGTACATACATACATATGTAGACATATACTTTGAAAACTAAAAAATTCATCAGGATCTTAGACAAAACAAATTTGTAGAATGCTGATATATTATTATAACAACAACATTATTTATGTAGTACTTTAAGGTTTGCAAAGTACTTTATGAATATCTCATTTGATTCTTGCAGAAATAATGGAAGGCAGGTACTACTGTGACTCCCATTTTACAGATGAGAATACTGAGGCTGACAGTGGTTGAATGTCCTGTCCAGGGTCACATAGCTACTATGCAACTAAGGCAGGACTTGAACTCAGGTTTTCCTGGCTCTAATGTCAATTCTCTATACACTGTGTCCCTCAGCTATCTCTATATACATAGACACATATATTCCTACACAAATAAGTGTATATATACTATACACATATATTCATATCTTTATATATTTATTTTTTATGTTTATTTAATATATTTATATATTTTGCTAGTTTTATGGATCCATGGCATCTTCCTTTTGGCTGATTTCTCCATCAATCAAAGACTGTATCTTCTCTTATATGATTCTATCCATAGGTATATATAGCCCTGTGAATTCATTGGTACAAAGAACTCCCAGATGAAGAAACTCCCTCTACCAATACAGGCCAGCACCATCTCTACATTTGCCTAGAACACTGAAAAGTTAAATGATCTTCCCAAGGTCACACAATGAGTATGTGGGTGGGGCAGGCCATGAACCCAGCCATTCCTGGCTTTTAGTCCAACTTTCTAATCACTACACCACACTGCTATTTCTCATTCTATCCTTCACTTCCAAACGAATAGGTCTTTTCACTGGAAAATTGTACTCTCCCTTAGTTCCCTGGAATGTGAAAGGCATTATTTTGCTTTATCTCACCAAATTGGCCTTTTCTATATTTCTTGGCCTTTTCCATACCCCTCTCTATATTCTCTTCTTCCATTAAAAGAGAAACTCATGGAAGGCAGATTGTCTTGTCTGTTTTTATTTGTATTCCTTAGCACTTAGCACAATGTGTGGCACAGAGTAAATGCTTTATTAATGCTCTACTTGTGCAAACATTTATATAAATCCTCTAGAGAAAGGGTTCTTAACCTGGCATTCAAAATTTGTGTTTTAAAATATTTTAATAAATGTATTTCAATAACTGGTTTGCTTTGTAATCCTACACATTTTATTTTATGAATTTAAAAACATTTTGAAGAGTAGTCAATAGGCTTCGCCGGTCATCCACAAAATTAAAAAAAAATGCTTAAGAGGTGTGAATTTTAAAACTATTCCACCCTAATCAGAACATGAAAGACATCTATATATAAAGATCTGTTTGCCTTTCTATGGTGCTGGGAGGGGAGAGAGGGGCTGAGATATTTAAAAGTAGATTCTACTAATAAAAAACAGGATAAAATAAAAATTTTATTTTGGATAAGATATTAGTGGGATAATTAGATAGTGGATAAAATAGTGGCTAACAATGCAAGTCTCAATCCCCTGCAATCCCCTGGTCTCACTATCTAACCAGTTCTACCATTATGTTTGGTTTTACATGTCTCTGATAATATCTTTGATGCCATCCTCACTGAGATGGCATCTTTGAAATGTACCTTTACAGGAACAACATATATGTTATTAAATTTAAGAAATGTTACCACAGCCAGAGAAATATAATAGTATTTGAAAAAAATGCAATTATGTAAATATATGAACTATATATAACATATAAAAATATACAGAAATAACAAAAATATGAGAAATTTTGGGATATATTATATAAGAATAAACAATTAAATACATAATATATAGAAATATAATAAAAAACATCATTATAATTTTAACAATATATTATACTATTATATATAAATATAACTATATGTAAGAAAATATGTTATATAAGAGTAACTGAATATAATCATTTATCAGAAATATATCTTCATAGTCTATAAATATAATAAACAATACTATAATACTATATAAATATATATAACAAAAATATAATATATACAGTTATATAGAAATAATACATAATTATATAACATACAGTATATATAATAATATATAAAGTATATTTTATGTAGGCTATGAAATATTTAAGAAAATATACATGACTACATTGAAATATAACAATGATACATAATAAATGTTTTTATTGTCCATATAACTATAACAATAAGAAATATATATTATATATAAAAATATAACTATAACACCATATAAGAAATATATTTTGTTACAATCTGTACAAAGTTGACTATTGGAAAAGAGCACTTACACTGTAGCAGTTGAAACCTTGTAATATGATCCTGATTGACCCTAATTTTATTTATTTACTTGTCTCATTGTCACCACTAGATTAAGATCCTTGAGCTAGTTGTATTTTATCTCTTTAATCTTCCCCACCTTCTAGCATATACATGAATACATACAGATACATGCACATAGATTAAAAAGAGAACGTGCTTAATACATGTTTGTTGAAAACAACTTTTAAAGAACTAAGAACCCTAATCAATAAAATGAGCCATCAGGATTCCAGAGAGCCCCAATGATGAAGTCTACTCTCACCTCCTACCAGAGAAGTGATGGCCTCGGGGTATGGAATGAGACACATATTTTTAGTCATACACAACAAGAAACAAAATGTTTGAAGAACAAATGAGTAGATGAATGAAAACTTTTGGGTAAGAACATTACTCATACTTACTTTCTAGGAAATTCAATGAATATAGTTACGGCAAGATTGATGATCAAGTCAAAGATCATCAGCTTATACATTTCCTGTCCAACTTGATTTTCCCAGCACTGAAAGCAAAAATAAATCCATTCTTATTGGGTCACAAAGTCCAGATCTTGAGTCTTGCAATAAATACCCTGCTCTACCCACTCTCTAAAGGCACTCCCTAAGAGTTATCCTGACCATATGCTAGGCACTTTCAGCCCCTTTGCACAGTTTTGTTGGGTACTGCTTCACTATTTACTCCATCTGGGTACACACATTCTTGCCTCCATCTATGAGACCAATTCTGGTCTCAGGCAGTCATAACAAACAGCCAGTGGCCTGCAAAGCTTTTGGCTCAGCAAAGACATTCATTCTTTTCTGCTGGTATTCGTTGCCTGGATAGTAAGACACTGGTCACCCAGACTTTGTGTCTGGTATTTTGATTCCATCATCTCCTCCCCAGGGTTCCTTCCTCCATGTTCCCTAACCCTTTCAGACTCTGGACTTGCTTCAGACACAGTAGTTATACAACCATGAATAATCAATTAGACCTCTGGATTTCACTTCCTTGTTGCACTTTTATAAAATGAAGTTGATAATATCTGTGCCATTTTATCTGAGTGCTGGAAAGGGGAAATATGGAGGCATTGTGGTTTCCCTCCACCAAGGGGGTGTTACGGGGGCTGGGAAGTACCGAGGGAACCAACTCAGCAGAGTAATATGAAAGATCAGAGATCAATGATGGATTGATATTTTCCACTGAGTAGAATAGTTGGATTGGGATATCAGGGCAGATTGAGAAGAGGTGTGGAGTAAAAGAGAGAACGCTAATTTTATTCCTAGTTGGTGAAGCTTTTCTGTACGAATGAAAAGCTTTACTTTAAATTTACTGTTAAAGAGACATCATGGCATAGTAGATATAAATCCAGTCTCAAAGCCAGGAAGTCTTGGGTTCAAGTTCTGTCTCTGACACATACTGGCTATGTGTGGTCCTAGACAAGTCACGGAACCTCTTAGCAGATTTCTAAACTTCAAACTGTAAGAAAGATGAAGAAAGTATAACCTTACCATGATACATAAATGTTGTTGTTATTAGCTGTCTCTATTGACACTTCTTTATCTTCTGTGCCTAGGCTGATACCTAGTCCTCTGTAACTTATTGCTCTGGTTTTGACCACTGACTTGCTTATGTTAAAAGTACCTGCCAGGCATCCTCCTATCAATCTGAGCACCAAAGTCCTGTCCAACCCTGTCCTGTGGTCTCCCAAGTCCTAGTATGACAACTTTAGAGAACCATCTAATGAAGGCTCTGTAGTTTGATTAGGACAAGAAATTCTGGGCGAGTTGTTCCAAAGCCCAACCTCCTTCCCTGCCAATGTCATTTATTTGTGAGATTAAGCTCTTTTATTTTTTTTTAAACCCTTACTTTCTGTCTCAGAATCAATACTGTGAATTGGTTCTAAGGCAGAAGAGAGGTAAGGGCTAGGCAATGGGGGTCAAGGGACTTGTCTAGGGCCACACAGCTAGGAAGTGTCTGAGGCCAGATTTGAACCCAGGATGTCCTGTCTCTGAGCCTAACTTTCAATCCACTGAGCCACCTGCCTGTCCCCAGATTAAACTATTAAATACAGGAACTAGTATGTAAATAGGATACAATAAAGGGCTAATAATAAATGAATCCCTGAGTCAATCACAGTGCCATGGAAACGAACTCATAGGTTAAGGCTAAAAAATCCTATTAATCACCAAATTATTCATTACATTATTGTAAATTTTCATATCTCAGAAGCAATGAGGAAATGAGTCCAGGGTAGAGGCCTGGATCAATATACACCAAGATATGCCCTAGAAGCTACTATCACCTGAAAATCAACCCAAGCAAACCTTGAAATCAGTAGAGTTTTTGATGCTTTTAAACAGTGGAAATTTCAACACCAATCTCTTTTGATCTAGGTGGGCCTGGGGGAATGAATGGAAGCTACTGCTTCCCACTGTTTCAGTCAGGTTAGGCTTGGACTCTAGTTTTTAGGTGGTAGGGATGGGAAGAGGAGAAGATAGCTGGATTTCTGTGGTTACAGTTCCTACAAACCTCAAAATAAATCTATTCTTGCTTGAGGTGATATACTTAAAAGTATCTCCACTTCATTTGGCCTCTTATCCATAAATCTATTGCTGTGCAATCCACAGTTTACCCAACCCAGTGCAGTAATGAAATGAGGCCAGCCAGCTTAATCTAAACTCAAACTAGAGCTTATACCAGTGATGGCAAACCTGTGGCACACATGTCAAAAAGGGTACACAGAGCCCTCACTGTGGGCATGTCTGCAGTTGCCCACCAGAGTTTATTACTAGGAAGTTAGAGGGACCCAGGCAGAGCTGTTCCCCTTCCCCTCTCCATTCGCCTGAAGACATTCCTCACTTCACCTGCCCCTCTGCCCAGTAGTCCAATGGGAGCACTTCCTCCCTTCTATCTGAGGTAAGGTACTGGGATGGGGGGCTTGGCTCACATGCTGCATGAGGGTGTAGTGCAATTGTCTGTGGTGAAGATGATTCCTGTGGTGGGGTTGGAGAGGAGCTAGGTTTAAGGGGAGCATAGCTCATAGTGGGGCACATGGTTGAAGGGGAGCAGAGCTGGAGAGGAGCAGAGTGCTGGGTTCACTCTCCTCCCTCTCTCCACACGCCCTTCTGCCCAGCAGCCCAATGGGAGTACTTCCTCTCTCCCCTGTCTAGGGTAAAGGGGGGGAGGCTGGGGACCTAGATGAGGGGTGACACAGTCTCTGGGGGCCCAGGCACAGTACTCACTCTATGGGTGAGGTGGGGCAGAGTCCAGCACTCTATCTCTAAAAGGTTCACCATCACTGTTTGGGTTGGCAAATGACTGATATGGCTCAAAAACATTTGAATAGTGAACTGGACTTACCGGATAGAGTTTGTGGTTATAGCCACAGACTCGGCAATCCTCATTGTCACAATAGGTTATTTTGGACCCCAAGGTAAGCACAAGAACACAAATGGTAGCCAATCGCATGAAGACACACCTGTGTAGGATAAAAAAGAAGAAGAAAGAGAGGAGGAAGGATAGTCCATCAAGATATTTTGCCCACACAATTTGTAGGTACTTACAAGTTAAAGGTATAAAAGACAAAAAAGGGGGGGTATGCTTTTCCCAAGTAATTCTTGCTTTTCCCACAAAAGGGGGGGAAATATCAAACATATCCCTCTCCCAAAATTCCCATTTTAAGAAGTCTTTATCTCCAAATGTGCCAAACATTATGATTCCTGGGAAAATATAAGACATAACAGATAGCTATAAGAAGAGATACGCACTTATATGGATATATATTAAAATGTATATATGAAACATAGGTACTTGTTTGCTAATATACTAAATTATAAATATGTTTATGCTTATATATAATTAATAATACACACATAATTAATAAAATGATTCTTTGATCTGATAAAAGAGCAACAGAAAGATATTTGTGTACTTGAATTAAAGGTGTGTATTTGAATTAAAATTTCTTTTTTTGTTGTTCTAAAACTCCTTAATAGTAATTCTAACACAGAAGAGTGCCAAAGGCTAGGCAGAGTTAATTGACTTGGCCAGGGTCACAAAGCTAGGAAGAATCTGAGGCCAAATTAGAACCCAGGACCTTCCAACTCTAAGACTGGCACTCGATCTAATGGACTGCCCTCTGTCTACTCTTTTTTTTTTTTTTAAACCTTTCGCTTCTGTCTTAGGATTGATATGAGATATCAGTATCAAGGCATAAGAGTGGTAAGGGCTAGGCAATTGGAATCAAGTGACTTACCCAGGGTCACACAGCTAGAAAGAGGCTAGATCTGAACTTAATTCATCCTGTCTCCAGGCCTGGCTCTCTATCCACTGAGCCACCTAGATGCCACCTTGACAACTGTTGTCTGATATTTTAGGATTCAGATTTTCTCCCTCTCTCCCTTTCTCTCTCTCCCTTTCCACCATCTCTAAAGTAGCAAATAGTCTGATATAGGTTATACCAGTACTTTCATGCAATACATATTTCTATACTACTTGTGTCATGATAAAAGAAACGTATCAGGGTAGCTAGGTGGCTCAGTGGATTGAGAGCCAGGCTTAGAGATGGGAGGTCCTAGGTTCAAATCTGGCCTCTTTCTAACTGTGTGACCCTGGGCAAGTCACTTAACTCCCATTGCCTAGCCCTTACTGCTCTTCTGCTTTGGAACCGATACATAGTATTGATTCTAAGATGGAAGGTAAGAATTTTTAAAAATAATATAAGATACACATTACAATGTACTCTTTAAAAAACTATTTTGTATCCATTTGCTTGTGTATGTATATATGTGTGTGCACATACACATGTGTATCTGCCCTCTAAGGGCAATATTATTTTGGTTTTTGTTGTTGCAATATCAGAGCCTAGAATAGTATGTCACAAATAGCAGTTGCTTACTAAATATTTGTTGAAACAAATTTGGGTTGATTTTTTGCCCTGTGCCTTTAAGGTGTATCTGGCCCCAAGGGGGCAATGAGGTTGCTCAGTGGCCAGAGAGCCAGCTCTGGAAAAAGGAGGTCTTGGATTCAAATCTGTCCTCAGCTACTTCCTAGCTGTGTGACCTTGGACAAGTCACTTAATCTCCACTGCTTGGCCCTTACCACTCTTCGGCCTTGGGGACAATATTTAGTATTAATTCTAAGACAGAAGGTATGGGTTGGCTTTTTTTTAAAGAAGTCTGTTCCTAAGTATGCTGCTGCTAACTACTATTGTAGGGAGATAGTAGACCATTCTCTAGATCTCTGGAAGAAAAAGTGCAGGGTCTAATTTCTTCCTTTTCCATTCCTTCCCCTGCCCCGCCCCACCAGCATGATGCTCAGAGCAGCAAACAGAAACAGAAAGAAAAAGAAAGCAAACATCTCCATGGATTGTAAACTCTTTAAGGGCAAAAACTGAGCCTTAGTTATTTTTTTAGCCGCCTCTATGCATTCTTTCCCCTCCAGCTCCAACAAAACATCACAGAGTATAGCCTGCCCATGGTAAATGCTTGACAAACGATCTTTGAATAAAATGGACAATTCAAGTAATCTAGGTAGCACCTAAAGGCTGGTGAAGAAGTAGCCGAATTGAGTTATCCCTTACCTAAGAAGAGTCAATCTGATCTCAAAGGCTGGTGAATAGTCTTCATAATGAATGATCCTGGAGAAGATGAGGGGAGTGATAAAGTTGGCCATTGTAATCACAATAGAGGGAAGATAAAGGATGAGAAGGTTCTCTCCAAATACCATTTTGTTAATCTCCTAGGAAGACAAAAGATTCCAATTTTGTCAAGACAAATGAATGATGCAAAACAGTATGGTTACAGGGGCAAGTAGAGGGTATTGGGGAAGAAGGTTTCATGAGGATCTGAGTTCAGATCTAGCCTCAGACACTTCCTAGCTGGGTGACCTTAGACAAGTCACTTAACCCCCATTTGCCTAGCCCTTTGCCCTTCTGTGTTAAAACTCTTATTTAGACAGAAAGTAAGGGTTTAAAAACAAACAAAAAAATCAGTGTAGTCACAGAATCACTGAAAACCTGAGCTGGAGTGACTTTAAATAGCATTTAGTTCAATGTTTTAATATTATAAGGAAACTGAGGCTCATGGTGGTGCTCCAAGTCACCCAGCTACCCATTTAGGCTTCACTTCTAAATGACTACTCTCTATACACATGAAACTGTTTCTAGTGCCCCAGATTTCCACATCACAAGTATCACTAGACCAAAAAGAATTCTGAGACCTCTTCTACTTTCCATTCATTCTTACAAAGGGTCTGTTTGCCTCATGTGCCATAATTGACAGTTTTTCATTTTGCATGACGTAATCTCATTATTTATCTTATTCCTCTCTTCTGGCAGTGCTCCAGATATCTACCTATGCCCCAGCTCGAGTCTCACCCTAGCCTGGGAAATCGCATAGTAGAAACACCCTCATCTATGGATGGTTCCTCAGGGTCATCTAGAGGGCTCAGTGGATAGAAAAAATAAAGATTTTTAAAAGCCCAAGTCCTGTTACTTGAATTCTTTGGATTATGCTTTAAATTTAGGGAAAAGAAAGTTATTTACCTTTTTCATGTGTTCTTGGGAAAATACAGTTGCTACATAAATTGAATAAAAGCAGGAAGCCAGGAAAGCTACAACCACAGTATTCAAAAGCAGTCTGAGAGAATAAATCCTTAAGGTTTCCTCTGGAGTCCTCTCAGCTATTTTTTGCCTTATTCTTTCTTCCTCCAAGTCTGTCTAAGGACCAAAAGAAATTCGTTCTTAAGAATACAGGATTCACAATAAGAAACATTTTTTATGAGAGTTCAAACCACACAACTTCTTTCCTTAAAGAATGACTTAATGGGTGCAGGTAGGTGACTCACAGATTGAGAGCCAGGCCTGTGTGTTATTATCCTCCTCAGGAGGGGACTGTTATTGTTGTAACTTTGATTTGAATTTGAGCCTAATTTGGAACAAAATATTACCTCCTGAATCCAGAAGATGGATGACCTACAGAAGATGCCTGTGGAGATCACACTGCTGCAAGAGTCTTGACACAGTAACCAAAAACTGTTGATGGGAAAATTGGAGGGAAAAGGTAGGGAAAGGAAGGTAGCTGGGTCTCCTCCAACCCTGGTAGGGAAACTAGCCAGGCTTTTCTTTTCTAGTATAATTCTGCTAGGGAATTAAATTAAATCAAGCCAGACTCTAGGAATAGTTAGATAGGTTTATTTGGACTAGAAAAATAAAGGTTTGGGAAAGCTAGAGTAAATTAGATCTCCAGCAGCAATGTAGGGGCAAAAGGCTCTTTCTTGAGAAAAGGCACTTCTACAGAAAAGGGTCTCCTGGAAAAAAGGCCCTTCTCCAGAAAAGGCCCCAAAACCCACACCTCTCTTTTCTTTTATACTTTCTCAGACACCTCCCACAAAGGAAGTAGGATGTGTCTAAGGAAGTTGGAGTAGAGAGTCCTGGGAGATTTAGTCTCCCAGGGTTCAGATCCATTTTAAAACACATACCTGGAGATAGAAGGATTCGAGTACAAATTTGACCCCAGACACTTCTTAGCTATGTGACCCTGAGCAAGTCACTTAACCCCCACTGCCTAGTCCTTACTACTTTTCCACCTTGGAACCAATACACAGTACTGATTCTAAGGTAGAAAGTAAGGATTAAAAAAAAAAGAATGACTAAATGACTCATCAACTCTATGACTCCCAATGCTATCTAATGACCACAAATTGCCTTAGCTATTAGCTGAACCTTATTTATTTATTTATATTTATTTATTAATAGTTATTCCAAAGTTAGTCAGCGTAAGTATGTTAACAACACCATAATTCATGAACTTACAGAAGCCAGTGCTTGCACTGAGGGACCAGATAGGTATTTATAAAACACTAACTGATTTTGCATATACTCATTTCCTTATTCCTTGTGTTAGACAGGAAGTTTGTCTCCTTATTAGAATATGAGCTTTTCAAAGTCTTGAACCTGGTATCTTCTTTCTTTGAAGCTTCCTTCTTCATGGAGTCAAGTATTCTCCACTCAACTGATGTACAATCAATGTTATTCTTAGATTATCTAAAGTTTGGATGGAGGAGTGTAAAGGGAAAGCTATAGAAGTGAATTGTGGGATATCTGATAAAGATGCTCCAGTTATTGACTGGCTGAATATTTCTTTTCTTTTTTTAGACAGAAGAGCAATAAGGACTAAACAATGGAGGTTAAGTGACTTGCTCACGGTCATACAGTGAAGAAGTGTCTGAAGCCAGATTTGGCCCGAGAACCTCCTATCTCCAGGTCTGCTTTCTATCCACTGAGTCATCTAGCTGCTCCAGGCTGGATATTTCTAAGTGCCTACATGATGTGGAAGGAAGCAAAGAAAAGAGTATTTCATAGTTTTATTTTCAACTAAGAGTAGAGAGCATAAACACAAGGAAGATGAGTGAGAAAGGCATGAGTTATATTGCAATCATCAGGTAATTCTTCAGCTCTGAGTGCCCCACAATACTCAAGGAACTCAACTGCCTAGATGAAGAGGAGAAAAGGCTACCTCTCTGAATTAGATCTCCCTGGAACACTAATAATATAAGAACATAGCCATAGGCAAAGCAACTACTCAAGAAGCCTCCAGAATATTAAACCTCAAGGAAGCTAGCACTCCCTTCTAGTTTCTCCCCTAGTTTGTATAGTTAGTAAAATAGTTTATAAGATATTTCTTCAGGCAACAGTCTAGAAAGGAGACTCAGAATTTACATTTATATTGTCGTCAATGATTTTTAGTCATGTCCAACTCTTGGTGACTCCATTTGGGGTTTTCTTGGCAAAGATCCTGGAGTGGTTGGCCACTTCCTCCTCATTTGGCATTTGAGGAAACTGAAGCAATGAGAATTAAGTAACTTGCCAGTGGTCACCCAACAAGTAAGAATTTGAGGTCACATTTGAACTCAGGGAGATAAGCTTTCCTGACTTTAAGCCTCACACTATCCACTGGGCCATCTAGTTGCCCCTTACATTTACAGACTCTTATCTAGAAATTGTAATTATGGGATTTTAGGAAGGGAAAACACATAAGGATTAACATATAAATAGTTTGTATTTATTTGAGATTGGGGAGAGGGTTTTGGGGAAAGAGTGAGGGAAAGGGTGATTTTATCTTTAAGCCCTTAATTTTAACTCCTAAATGAATAATTCTATCTAACTACACTAATATCCTAAAGGCAAATCAAGCAGGGAAGCTGGGTCTTACAATAGTCTCTAAGAGCCAAAACAGGAATCCCAGGTGAAATGTCCACAGATGGTAATTCTTCAAGTTGAAGTCAGCTCCTCAATCCCTGACCAGCAGATGATTGAAGAATAAATCCTCACCACAGCCAAAGGATCTTCACAGGCTGATGTCTTGAGAATTGACCTTCTGACAGGGAAGGTGCTGGGGTTGAGCATAGCACGTGGTCTCTAAAATGTTCACCATCACTGGTATATCAGAAATAGGAGGCTCATGACAGAGAGGGGAGTGTTGAAGCATTTGAACAGTCACACTGTGTGGATATACCACTGCATGCTTTAATTCTGATGAAATCATACCAAAACATGAGCAAGGGTAGTTTTACAAAGAGAAAGGAAGGAGGGAGGAAGAAATGGGGAAAGAGAGAGAGAGAGAGAGAGAGAGAGAGAGAGAGAGAGAGAGAGAGAGAGAGAGAGAGAGAGAGAGAGAGAGAGAGAAGGAAGAAAGGAAGGGAGGAAGGGAGGAGGGGAGAGAGAGAGGAAAAGAAAGGACAGGGCAGCTATGCTATATCAGTCTTACATGTTTTAGTATCTGGTTGGGGCTTTTAGCATTTAGTACTTAAGCCTCTTAAGTGCTATTGGCTGTTTTGTTTTGCCATTGGGGGTAGGGGGAAGCAATGTTATGTAGTATGGCTAGCAACACTTCTTTTTCCTATACGTTTCCTCCCTCAATCCAGAGTTTTGATTTTCTGTATCTAGGGATAATTACTGTGAAAATCATTGGCCCTTGTTCCTTCTGCCCCTCCACCACCCTCCCACTACCCCCACCCAAAATCTGAAGTTGATTTAACCTTTCAAGAATCCATAATGACAGTAAAAATCTTCAGAACTCACTTTAAGCTCATACAGTATACTGCTATGCTTGAGCCGGGCAGTCGTCTGATCTGTGATACAGAAATCCCAACCAGCAAAGATTTTATTACAGTAGCTCTGATACTGTTCCTCACTTCGGACCAAGTTTTGTTTGAATCCTTCCACAGACCTGATTAAAAAAAAAATATCAATATGTATTCTGTTATAAAGAGCTAACTAATGTTTGACTCAGTTTCCTACAATGTCTATGCCCAGATGTAGGCAAGTTCAACTCAACTCCTGGTCCTCCTCTTGCTGGCCCCTAGACTGCTGAATCCATGCCTTGTGACAGTGTCATCCCTTTCCAATTGTTTTTAATCTTAACATTATTTTTAGCCTTTACCAGTGTTTTTTTCTTTATATGCAATCACATTTTCTCTTTTTTTAATAAAATTTTTATTACTATATTTTGCATTAACATCATGCTAACATTAACATACACAGCAGTGATGATCAAAACAATTGGATGCTGGCTAAGAATAGAGTGGTGGGTCAGTGGCATAGATTAGGTACACAATATATAATGGTAAATGATCAAATAATCTAGTTAGATAGACCCAAAGACTCAAGATTTTGGGAGAAGAACTCACTATTTGACAAAAATTGCTGAGGAAAATGGCAGAAGCTAGTATGGCTCAACATCTCACACCAGAGAAGTTCAAAATGGATACATGATTTAGACATAAAGGGTGGTACCGTAACCAAATAAGGGGAGCATTGAATAGTTTACTTGTCAGATATACAGGTAATGAAAGAATTTATGACCAAACAAGAGATAGAGAACATTATGGGATGTAAAAGGGATAATTTTGATAATATTAAATTTAAAAGGTGTGTAAAGGGAATTTCACCCCCTCCCCATCCTGGATTGCCGACCAGGTTCATCCCATTTTGTGAGTATAGGTGTGACCCAAGGAGCATCTACTTCCCTGAACGTGGCAGATGTAGGGACAGAGAATCGTGCAGGAGGATCAACATAGGGTCAGTCTTAGGTTAGAAAATGGGCTTTAAACTTCTATCTAATTGTTTTCTTTATTTCAAGCAATTATTAATAAACTCTGAAAAATAAGAACCTGGAGTTATTAATTTAAATCTAAAAAATGTTATGCACAAACAGAACCAATGCAGTCAAAATTAGAAGGAAAGCAAAAACAGGAAAATTTTACAGTAAGTTTCTCAGCTTCATTTCTCAAATAGAGAACTGAGTTGAATTTATAAGAATACAAGTTATTCTCCAATTCATATATGGTTAAAAGAGATGAATGAATAGTTTTCAGAAGAAGAAATCAAAGCTATCTATAGTCATATAAAAATGCTCAAAATCACTATTGATTAGAGAAATGTAAATAAAAATAACTGAAGTAATACCTCATACTTATCAGACTGTATAATTTGAAGGAAATGGAAAATAACAAATCCTGGAGAGGATGTGAAAAAATTGAGGCATTAATGCACTGTTTGTGCAGTTGATAAATCATTCTGAAAAATGATTTGGAGCTATGACCAAAGGGCTACAAAACTATACTTACCCTTTGAAACTAGCAATACCACTACTATCCCAAAAAGATCAAAGAAAAAGGAAAATATCTATAGCATTTTTTTTTTTGTGGTGGCAATGAATTGGAAATTGAGAAGATACCCATCAGTCTAACAAGTGGTATATGAGTATGATAGAATACTGCTGAGCTATAAAAAATGAGTTAGATGCCTTCAGAAAAGCTGGGAAGACTTACATGAACTGATAGAAAGTGGAGTGAGCAGAACCAGAACATTGGACACAGTAACAGCAATATTGGACAAATCAACCATGAATGACTCATTCTCAGCAATATAATGATCAAAAAAATTTTCAAGAGACTTGTGATGAAAAGTACTATCCATCTCCAGAAAAAAGTGGAGTCTGTATGAAAATTGAAGTATGCTTTTTAAAAACACCCACCCTACCTAGCTGTGTGACCCTGGCTGGGCAAGTCACTTGACTCCCATTGCCTAGCCCTTACCACTCTTCTGCCTTGGAGCCAATACACAGTACAGACTCCAAGATGGAAGGTGAGGGTTTAAAAACAAAAACACCCACCCTGCCTGACCTTAGCTTCATTAATCTTCTCTAACCAGTGAGGACATTCACTAATTGAATCATTTCACCAATTGTTGATAGACTACCTAACTGACTGATACTTAGTACTGCTGAGATCTCTGGCTTTGAAAGAGGATGTCTTCTAACCTTTTTCTCTTCCCAGATGGTTAGAAAGGACAAGGTAGGAATTGCGAGGTTCACAGTTGACAGAGAAGGTAATTCAAAGTCAAGTAGCATATCCTTTGATGTTTATTGGGCTCCTCAAAGGGAGAATGAAACAAGCCAAAGAGCTTCACCATTTCCCCTAGTGATTCAGGTCACCAGATTCCAGATGTCAATACTTTCCTAGACAGATACTCATATTTCTTTGACAGGCCCACACCGACCCTGGGTTAGTAGAAACTAATAACCAAGGCTTTGGCTTCAAAGTTTAGCAGTGTTGAACAATAAACAAGCAATAATAAAGTGGACTTTTACCTTTTCACTATCCAGAGGAGACTCAATGACATATAAGCGATTGTGCTCAGCAAATAGGCGAGAGGCAAATCATATGTGAAGGTTTTGAATTTTATCCCATCTACAGTATAATGGCCATAAAATAGGCTGGTCCATTCCAAGAAACCCTGAATAAAATAGGGCAAAGAACAAAGTGTGAGATTCTTATCTCCCTACAGGGTTAGAAAACAGCTGCTCAGTAACCTGAGCTATTCTAATCCAGAAAAGCTCTTCTATTAAGCGTTGCCAAAAGATTCCAATTCCCCATATTCCCCGGGGAGAGAACTCAGCTTCCCATTTTTTCATCCACAGTCAGAAAAGAAACATACTAGAAAGTGAACTGATTTAGGAGAAAGCAGAGCTGAGTTCTAGCCCCACTCTGTCATCAGCTAGCTTTGTGACCTCGCAGACATCACTTCAAACCTCTGGATTTCTTTTTTTCTTGGTGAAATGAGAAGATTAGAACAGATGATGTCTAAGGTTCCTTCTGATTTTAAGAAGTTAATTGCTTGGAGGTGAGTCAGTCAACAAGCATTTATTTGGCACCTACTATGTGCTGGGCACTATGCTAAGTTCTGGAGACATAAAGACAAAAAAATCTTCTCTCAAATTGTTGACTTAATATTAAGAATATAAATCCTCATCATCATGTAACAACAATTTTTATCAGTAACAGTAATAGTAACAGCAGCATTTGTATGACACTTATAAGATTGGCAAATTACTTACAAATTATCTCATTTAATCCTCACAACCACCCTGGGAGTGGGAGCTATTAAAGCCTAAGAAAATCTCAATAAAAAAAGATAGGATCATTGTTTATTCTTCTAATTCTGCCTTCATTTACATTTTTTTTAAACCAACACATTCTGTCTTAGAATTGATACTAAGAATGGGTTCCAAGGCAGAAGAATTATTAAGGGCTAGGCAATTGGAGTTAAGTCACATAGCTAAGTTTCTGAGGCCACATTTGAATCCAGGAGCTCTATCTCCAAGTCTGACTATCTACTGAGCCAACTAACTGCCCCCTCTGGCTCTCTCTCTTAATATAAGCTGGAAGCTTTCAGTTTATCCAAAGGAAAAGAAATGTGGGGAGCAATGAAGTCTCTGGGATTTGGGGGGAAGATGGAAAGGTGGAGTAGTTGCTATACACTGAGAGTGTCTAACTTTAATTTAGTCTACCCCAGAACTGGAACCAAATTAGGGTTCTTATCTCCTCATGAAATAGAAGTAATTTCTGGCACAAAGTTCCAAAATGAAGAACTGTTCTCAAAAAGTAAATCATCCAAAGATGTGAAGAGGCAGTTTGTGAAGGAAACCCCCAGCTATCAACAATCACTAAAAGAGGATTAAATATGAATTGCTGTTGTTCATCCTTTGTTTCCAAAGAGGACCAATGACACCATGGGGTGATGAGAGCTGGATTTAAGTGAGGCAGAGTTGTCCAAAGCTGTCAGCTTCACTCTCCTTTCCAGAGTCATTCAAATCCAGTGGTAAGAAAACGTGTGGATGACTGGCAGTACCCTGGGATGCCTTGGCTTCTTCAATGCCTGACCGACCTCTAACTGTTCCACAAAGCCTGTTTCAGTCACCTGCATGGTCATTAGAGCAAACTATTCTCATCTGCCCATTTCAATAGGGGAACTTCTTCAAAAGCTTAAGGTAGATATTGTCTTCACTCACTGAAGGATTTGAGGCTGTGGGTTATCCTCAACCTGGTTTAGGTTGTCTGGGGAGATGATTTTACCAGGGTGTGGCCCCTGACCATGCTATGTACAGCTTCTTGGTGCCACATGTAAGAGCAGAGTGAAAGATGGACACCAAAGGGGAATGAGCAGTCCTGAAAAGGGCTCGGCAAGCTCTCACATCAGAGGTGCAATTCCTCCTTGAACACGCCATACAATACAAATAAAAACAGATATGTTACCATACTTTAATCCATCAAATTGGCAAAGATGGTAAAAGATATCTCTTCCACCATCACCTCAAGCTCCTTCCTCCTTCAAACTTTCCTATTTCTGTTGAGTGACAGCACTATCCTTCTAGTCACTGAAGTTCAAAACCTTGGAATCATTCTTGACTCTCCTTTCTCTCTCGCAGTGTCTAATCAATTCCTCCCTCATTCTCCAATTCTCTGCCAATCTTATTTCTACTTCGACAACATAGGCTAACAGATTTATAGCTGAGAACAACCACAAGAGAGCACCTACTTTGGTACCTGAATTTAATTTTATTTATTTTTAAACCCTTACTTTCTATCTTAGAATCAATGTAAAATGAGCTGCAGAAGGAAGTGGCAAAAATTACTCCAGTATCTTTGCCAAAAAAACCTCAAATGGGGTTAGGGAGAATTGGACACACCTAAAATGATTGAACAGTAACACTATCTTAGATAGGGCATTACAGATGTTAAATCTAGAAATGAACAGGAGAAGGGGCTGGATTGCATGTGGAAAATTACTTCGAGTTAGGAACAATTCCAAGATTTGGGGCACAAAAGCCCATTTTTTAATGGTTTTGGAACATGGAATATCTCATTCTCTGAAGAATTAAATTAGTAGGCAACTAGCACTTAGCATAGTGACTGACTCCTAGCGAACACTTTATAAATGATCTATATACCTAGCTAATGATTCTCTATTTACCTACCTCTATCTGCAAAAGAAAAATGGAAAGAGAATAGTAACTGTAATTTGAAAATAGCATGAGTAAGACCTAAGAGATGAATGGCACAATTGTTAGAGAGAGGGAGGGATGGAGAGAGGGAGGGAGGGAGGGAGGGAGGGAGGGACGGACGGAAGGAAGGAAGGAAGGAAGGAAGGAAGGAAGGAAGGAAGGAAGGAAGGATAGGAAGGGAAGGAAGGGAGGGAGGGAGGAAGGGAGGGAGGGAGGAAGGGAGGGAGGGAAGAAAGGGAGGGAGGGAAGAGAGGGAGGGAAGAGAGTGAGGAAGGAAGGAAGGAAGGAAGGAAGGAAGGAAGGAAGGAAGGAAGGAAGGAAGGAAGGAAGGAAGGAAGGAAGGAAGGAAGGAAGGAAGGAAGGAAGGAAGGAAGGAAGGAAGGGAAGGAAGGGAGGGAGGGAGGAAGGGAGGGAGGGAGGAAGGGAGGGAAGAGAGAGAGGGAGGGAGGGAGAAAGGAAGGAAGGAAGGAAGGAAGGAAGGAAGGAAGGAAGGAAGGAAGGAAGGAAGGAAGGAAGGAAGGAAGGAAGGAAGGAAGGAAGGAAGGAAGGAAGGAAGGAAGGAAGGAAGGAAGGAAGGAAGGAAGGAAGGAAGGAAGGAAGGGAGGGAGGGAGGGAGGCAGGCAGGCAGGCAAGGAGGGAGGGAGGGATGAAGGAAAGAAAGAAAGGAGGGAAGGAACAAAGAAAGAAGGACATGTTCTGATTGGAAGTAGCAGAATATATGAGAACTTCGGAAAAAAGGTTAATTACACCTTAGACAAGTCTAATTTCAAACCCACTAAGAGAAATTAAAGGTGTTCTGCCTCTAATTGGACTGGTGGATGATAAGGCAATGGAATTCATTGACTGGGAAAGAGGAGTAGTTATTTCTGACCGTAACAGATTGGAATCCATTTCCAAACTAGTAACTTGGAGCAAACCTTCACCTCTCCCTCCCTATTATAAAAGCCTATAGGTTGGTCTGATTGCCTCAAGTCTCTTCTCACTCCAGTCCATCCTCTCATCAGTTGCCAAATTGATCTTCCTAACATAGAGCTGTAACCATATCACCCCTTACTCTCAACTCCATAAATTCCAGGGCTCTGTATTATAACTCGGATCAAATATAAAATTCTCTATGTGGCATTTCAAAAGCTGACCAGTTGGCATTTTTTCAGTGTTCTTGGACTAGATGGCACAGTGGGTGGTGTCCCACTCTGAAGTCTTTTTACACGACATTCTGCACCACATACTGTTTGATCAGTAGCACTGGCTTTCTTCCTAGCTCCTCCATAAATAAGACACTCTCTATCTCTCAGCTCCAGGCATTTTCTCTGACAGTCCCCATCCCTCTGTCATTTCAACTCCACTTATTGACTTCCCTGGCTTCCTTCAAGTCCCAACTAAAACGTCATCTTCTACAGGAAGCCTTCCCTAGCCCTCTTAATTCTAGTGTCTTCTTTCTATTAATTATTTTCTATTCATCTTGTACACTGTTTGTATATATTTGTTTGCATTTATTTCTCCTTTGCTGAAAAGCAAGACACAATCCACTGCACCATCTAGCCCAAGAACAATGGAAAAGTATCAAGCGGTCAGGTTGTGGAAAGCTGCACAGAGGATTTTATTTAGACTGTGACCGCCTTGAGGGCAGAACCACCTCTTTTTGAATCTACAATACTTGGCATGCTACCTGGCCTTACTAAGTGCCTAATAAATGTTTACTGACTAACTTTTTGGAGGAAATAAAATAGCAAATACTTTCTCAATAGTCTATAAGCTATGTGACCCTGGACAAGTCACTTTTGTTTGCCTCAATTTCCTCATCTGTAAAATGAGGATAATAGCAACTACCTATGAGGATTGTGGCAAGATTAAAATGAGATGATAACTGTGTCTGGCATACAGTAAATACTATATAAATGTTAGATATTATCACTTTTATATCAACCTCATCTCATTGACAGTCCTGTGCACCCCAAAGCACTTGAACCACTACCCCTTTCTTATAACTGAGTGCCCCAGGTACTCAGCTTAAAGTTCACAAAAGAAGCTTATTTGCTGATTTTTTTTTTAGTTTCTGGTGATTCTTTTACAAAAATCTAGAAATGATTCTCCAAATGAAATTATTGCCTACTTGACTTTAACCCCACAAATAGTAAATTTTACCTAAATACTTACAGTACCCGAAAGCAAATCTATCATATAAGTATAGAAGTAAATGAGTCCAGTGCTATTCATTGTGTACACTTTGCATCGAAGATCTGATATAAAAAAAAAAAGCAAAAATTACTTCTTGGGGGAAGGAGAGTGACAAAATTTCCTGTCATCTTCTCTGAGATGGTCTTTTCATGGGCACATGAACATCTTGGGAAACAAGGTATAGGTATGAAAATAAACAAATTGTCTGTTAAAAGACTCACCTATTTCACTGGAAGGAATAATCAGGAAGGTGCTGTCAGTAATCTTGTACTTGGTAAGGATGATCGGTAGCAAAATAAACAAAAAAATGATAATAAATATCACCAAGTTCAAGATCACCAGGAACCGAAGGAAGGCAAAATAGGCCTGAATCCCTGTACCAAATTTCCCTGGAAAACAGAAGAGTAAACCCTATTTAGTAGTAATATTAGCTAAATGGACCAATGGTGATTTGTTATCCCAAGAAAAGAAATGGCCATGGTTGAAGGTTAAGGTGATGGGAAAAGCAAGGAGCTAGGAGAAAATAATTACTATTTTGTTTTTCTTTTCTTTTAAATGCTTCAATTTCCTTCCTAAATACCACCCTTTCTTTTAAAAAATTAATAAATTAAGCATTTGTTGAAAGCCTAGTAAATGCCAGACTCTGCAAGAAAATAAAGAAACAAAGGCAAAACAATCTCTGCCCTCAAAGTGCTTATATCCTATCTATGTCCTTAGAAGGAAAAGAAAGTCTCATATTGAGATGCCATCCTTCCTTTCCACTTGTCATTCCTTTCCAAGTTTTTAGGTTGAGAGAGACATAAGATGTAGAAGGGATAGTAGGGAAGGTTGTTGTTACTGACGAGTTATTTCAATTATATTTGACTCTTTGTGACCCCATCTGGAGTTTTCGCACCAAAGATATCAGAACGGTTTGCCATTGTCTTCTCCAACTCATTTTACAGAAGAGGAATATGAGGCAAATAGGGTTAAGTGACTTGCCCAGGGTCACACATCTAGTAAGTGCCTGAGGCCAGATTTGAACTCAGGAAGATGATTCTTCCTGACTCTAGGCCTAGTGTTCTATCTACCCCCACAAGGTGAAAATAGGAAAGGCCATTTTTTATCATGTTGGTTTTTTCCCCATTCTACCTCAGTTCCTAAATCTATGGGATACTACCATTATTATAAAATATTTCACTTATTTGCCTTTCCTACTATTTCCATCTCACTACAATGAGGTAGTTCCCAATTCTAAGAAATTTCTTACATCAAGGCTGGCAAAAATAACAATAATAGTTAATATTTCTACAATGCTTACTGGGTACCAGAACTTGTTTTAAGGGCATTATGGATATTAACTCATTTGAGTTACAACAACCCTGGGAGGTAGGTGCTATTTTATCCCCATTTTATAGACAAAGAAACTGAGGCTAAGTGACTTGCCCAGGGTTATACAGCTATCATGTCAGGTCAGATTTGAACTCAGGAATTCCTGACTCTAGAACCAGTGTTCTCTCTACTGGACCACCTAGACAGTCCAAACTTAAAGGACTGTGGAGAGAAGGCAAACACCTGCAGCTGAAAAACATTTCTCACAATGAATGGATAATGCTCCAGGCTCCCCTCAAACATGATATTGGAAGGAAGCTGGGCTTGGAGTCAGAAGACCCAATTTCAGCTCCGTTTTGGTTTTTTTAATTCAATAAAGATAATACAAATACATAAGGTGAGGAATACAAATGTCTCTATTTTGCCAGTGTTATCTTAAAAACTCGTCTCTTGGTTTCTCAGACATCATTCTTGGGTGAGGAGTATTTGACATCAATAATAAAGAGCCATTCACATTAGAGTAAAATAGGAGCTGTCTACTGTGCCCTCAATCCTGACATGGACCTATTGGTAAAGAATGAGCATCTGCGAATGAGAAACCTAACCTTCATTAACTATAGACAATGTTAGAGCATAACAGTCACTTGTCTAAAACCAAATGCAGGAGACTCTGGAGAAAAACCTGGCAGGCACAGAATCGTTCCTTCTGGGGCTCCCCAGTGACGAAATCTACAGGGAACAACATGTGGGCTCGGAGAGTCCCGTAAGGGATCCCTTGTCCTCCGAGATCAAAAGTGTATATGGGGAAGGTGCCCGCAGTTCTCATTCTGTCAGGGAGCCATCCCACCCTCCAAAAGTCTAGGAGAAGGAGGCTGATTTCTCATGCCTTCTGTTGGTTCTATTCCAAAGTCAGTCCAAGAAGGAAGAGTAAGACAAGAGAACAGAAGAGACTGTAATAGGCTATATGAGCCACATGGAAATAGGTATTATATGAAAGTATTCTGGTATAACCAAATCAGATTATTTACTGCCTGAGGGGAGGGGAGAAAATCTGAATTCTAAAATGTCAGAAAATAATTTTTCTATAGAAAAAAAATGTTTCTACATGCAACTGAAAAATAAAATTCTTTAATAGGTTGCATGATCTGGTGTAAATTTCCCAATAAGATGAGTTTATAGCCCAAAAAGGGATAGAGGAAAACAGATGGCAAAAATGAATATATAGAATCTAAAAGTTTTTATATAAACAAAACTAATGCAATCTAAATGAGCAGAGAAGCATAATGGGGGAATCTTTGCAGTAAATTTCTCTGAAGAAAAGTTTCACTGACAAGATAGATATGGAACACATCAGACTTATAAAGAAGAAACATTCTCTAATAGATAAATGGCCAAAGGATATGAACATTTGGTTTTCAAAGAAAGAAAACTAAGCATTCGGAACTAAATGAGGGGGCAGCTAGGCTCAGTATATCGAGAGCCAGACTTAGAGATGGAATGTCCTGGGGTCAAATATGGCCTCAGATATTGCCTAGCTGTGTGACCCTGGGCAAGTCACTTAGCCCCATTGCCTAGCCCTTACCATTCTTCTACCTTGGAACCAATCCCTAGTATTAATTCTAAGATTAGAATTAATTAATAAGATTAATTCTAAGATAGAAAGTAAGTTATTAAAAAAACAAAAACAACCCCCATGAAAAATGCTTCAAATCCTAAACAGAGAAATGCACATTAAAACAAGTCTGAGTTTCCACTTCATAGCCATCAAGTCAGCAAAGATAACAGGAGGAAAATGACATGTTGGACAATCTCCAGGAAAACAGGCATCCCATGCACAGTTGGTGGGGCTGTGAATTGATGCAGCCATCTGAAAAGAAATTTGGCACTATGCCCCCCAAATCACTACACCATGCATATGCTTTGATCCAACAATAATACTGTTAGATCTGATTCCCAGAGAGCGCAAAAAAAGATTAAGAGGACCCACATGTACAAAAATGTTTTTAGTAGCTTTTTTTGTGTTAACACAAAATTGGAAACTAAGGGTGTGCTCATGTTTGTGGTACAGCTAAACAAATTAGTATGGCATATTATTGCACCATTAATGACAACATGTGCAGTTTCTGAGGAAACTGGGAATATCTCAATGATACAGAGTGAGATGAGCAGAACTAGGATAATTTATGCAAGGGCATATTAGAAAGAAAACCAATCTTGATGAATTTACCCATGTGTATGAAATATTTGGAAGCAGCTCTTTTTGTGGTGACAAGGAATTATAAACTGAGGATCTGCATTATTTGAGGGATAGCTGAACAAATTATGGTATATTATTGTGATGGAATACTATTGTACTCTAAGAAATGAAGAAGATGGTTTCAGAGAAACCTGGGAAGATTTATATGAACTAATAGAAGTGAAGTGAGCAGAACCAGGAGAATAACATACACAGTAACAGCAATATTGTAATGATAATCAACTTTGGAAGACCCAGAAATTGATCGATACAATGATATAATAAGCAAATTTCAAAGGATTTAGGATAAATGCTGTTCACCTCCAGAAAGAGAACTGATGGACTCAATGTAGATTACAGCATAATGTACATTTTTTTCCACTTTATTTTTCCAGCTTTTTTGAAGGGAGAGGAGAGAAGAGCAACATAGCTAATGTGGAAATATGTTTTGCATGATTTCATATGTATAATGATTATTGTATTTCTTGCCTTTTCAATGGATGGGGAAGGAGTGAAAGTAAGAGAAAATTTGGAACTGAAAATGAAAAAATTTTTAAATAAGAAAATTAAATGCTGTATTTAAAATGCAGAATGAGATGTATTCCAATTTTGGACATAGACAATGGAGAAATTTGTTTTGCTGAACTATGTACATGATGAAGGTTTTCTTCTTTCTTATGGAAGAGAGGGAATAGAAGATAGAAATTCTTGAGAAAATAAATAAGTGGATAGATGGGTGAGTGAGTGAACAAAACACACTAATGTATGGACATATTATATATATATGTATGTATATGCACCTAATTGCAGCTAGGTAGGGTAGTGGATAGAGTGCTAGGTCTCAAGTCAGGAAGATGCATCTTCCTGAGTTCAAATCTGGACTGAGATACTTACTATGTGACCCTAGGTAAGTCACTTAATTTTGTTTGCCTCAGTTTCCTCATGTGTAAAATAAGCTGGAGAAAGAAATAGTAAACCACTCCAATATCTTTGCCAAGAGCCCTCTACCCCAACCAAAGGGTCATGAAGAGTCAAACATGACTGAACAACAACTATATATACATATAAATATATTTTTTAAATTTATTTTAAAGAAAGAAGCAGATCCCCCCAAAAACAATTCCCAATGAGAACCTGCCCTCCAACTCCCAACATTACTTCTGAATTAGAATTCCATGTCACTACTATTCAACAATATATCAATACCCTCTATGCTCCGGAGGTCATTTCTCCACAATTCCAAATGGGAAGCCAACTCCTTGGTCTCTTCAATAAATTTTTTCCATGACTTGGTGCTGTACTGTTTCCACTGGTCCCAATCAGATAAATATTTGATCTGGGCCTCCTGGATTTCCCTATGTTAATAAAAACAGTAACAATTTAACAGCAAGATTATTGACTTTTGAGCTAATATCTATACTTAAGGAATAGTTAGAAGATACATGACTCTGTAATTGTTAGTCCCCACACACACATCCCAGAAAACTATTTCCAGGTAAGATGGTATTATGCAGAAATATAACCCAACCTCTTTTCCACTGGTAAGGCAGTATTGACAAAAACTGAGGCATTGGAAATTGGGATATCTAAAACCCTACAGAAATGATATAATGCCAGAAGCTTCTGGGTAATGAGTGAATCATAGGAATAAGAGGGGAAATTTTCTTTCATCCATTCATTTAACAAATATCAGCAAAGTATATATGAGAACATAAACACTTAAGAAACAATGCATTAGCTTGTATTCTAGTAAGGGAAATGAAGCTAGAGTTTGGGATAAAAGACTTAAAAAGATCAACTTTGACCCTCAGGCTGATGTCATCTTTCCTTTAAAAAAAAGTGGTGAGAAAAGGAAACTTGAGAATTATAAAATCAGGACGGGACTTGGGAGCCAACCCTAGAGTCAAGAAGCATTCCAAAAGATAAACCATCATAGTTTATGATAAGATCTAAACCAGGGATTCTTTGTGTGTGTGTGTGTATGTGTGTGTGTGTGTGTGTGTGTGTGTGTGTGTGTGTGATGGACCCATTTTATAGTCTGGTGCAATCTTTTCAGATTGCACCTTTTCAGAATACTGCTTTTAAATACATAAAATAAAATACTCTGGATTACAAAAGAAACCAAATGTATTTAAATAATCAAAAAAATTTTGAGGGGCAAAGGGCCTATTTGTTAAAAAATATTTATAGCAGCGCTTTTAGTGATGGCAAAGAATTGGAAATCAAAATCTATGGGATGCAGCCAAAGCAGTACTTGGGGGAAAATTTATATTCCTGAATGCATATATCAGCAAATCGGAGAGGGAAGAGATGGAAAAACATCGATTGCTCATGGGTAGGACAAACTAACATAATAAAAATGACAATCCTACCCAAGTTAATTTACTTATTCAGTGCCATACCTATCAAACTACAAAGAAAACTTTTTTTACTGAATTAGAAAAAAGTATAACAAAGTTCATTTGGAAGAACAAAAGGTCAAGAATATCAAGGGAAATGATGAAAAAAAATAGTGAAAGATGGGGGCCTAGCAGTACCAGATCCTAAACTGTACTATATAAAACAGCAGTCATCAAAATCATAAGGTACTGGCTTAGAGACAGGAGAGAGGATCAATGGAATAGACTTGGGGTAAGTGACCTCACCAAGATAGTATACAATAAAGCTAAAGATCCCAGCTTTTGGGACAAAAACCCACTATTCGACAAAAACTGCTGGGAAAATTGGAAAACAAATGGGAGAGATTAGGTTTATATCAATATCTCTACACCCTACACCAAGATAAATGCAGAATGAGTGAATGATTTAAATATAAAGAAGGAAACTGTAAGTAAATTAGATGAACATAGAATAATACATCTGTCAGATCTATGGGAAAGGAAAGATTTTAAGACTACGCAAGAGATAAAGACTACTACAAGATGTAAAATGAATAATTTTGATTTCATTAAATTAAAAAGGTTTTGGGGGCAGCTGGGTAGCTCAGTGGATTGAAAGCTAGGCCTAGAGACAGGAGGTCCTAGGTTCAAATCTGGCCTCAAACACTTCCCAGCTGTGTGACCCTGGGCAAGTCACTTGACTCCCATTGCCTAGCCCTTACCACTCTTCTGCCTTGGAGCCAATACACAGTATTGACTCCAAGACAGAAGGTAAGGGTTTAAAAAAAAATTAAAAAGGTTTTGTACAAACAAAACCAATGCAACCAAAATTAGAAGGGAAACAACAAATTGGGAAAAAATCTTTATAACAAAAATCTCTGACAAAGGTCTAATTACTCAAATTTACAAAGAACTAAACCAGTTGTACAAAAAAAATCAAGCCATCCCTTAATTGATAAATGAGCAAGGGGCATGAATAGACAATTTTCAGATAAAGAAATCAAAATTATCAATAAGCACATGGAAAAGTATTCTAAGTCTCTTATAATTAGAGAAATGCACATTCAACAAACTCTGAGGTACTGCCTCATACCTTGCAGATTAGCTAATATGACAGCAAAGGAAAGTGACAAATGTTGGAGGGGACATGGCTATATTGGAACACATGCATTTCTTGTTGTAAATTGATCCTACCATTCTGGAAGGTAATTTGGAACTATGCCCAAAGGGCTTTAAAAGAGAACCTGCCCTTTGATCCAGCCATACCACTGCTGGGTTTATACCCCAAAGAGATAATAAGGAAAAAGATTTGTACAAAAATATTTATAGCTTCACTCTTTGTGGTGGAAAAAAATTGGAAAATGAGGGATGCCCTTCAATTGGGGAATGGTTGAACAAATTGTGGTATATGTTGGTGATGTAATACTATTGTGCTCAAACAAATAATGAACTGGAGGAATTCTATGTGAACTGGAATGACCTTCAAGAATTGATGCAGAGTGAAAGGAGCAGAACCAGGAGAACATTATACACAGAGATGGATACACTATGGCACAATCGAATGTAATGGACTTCTCTACTAGCAGCAATGCAATGATCCAGGACAATTCCGAGGGACTTATGAGAAAGAACACTTTCCACATCCAGAGAAAGAACTGTGGGAGTAGAAACACAGAAGAAAAACAACTGCTTTATCACATGGTTCAATGGGGATATGATTGGGGATGTAGACTCTAAATGATCACCCTAGTACAATTTTCAATAATAAGGAAATAGGTCTTGATCAGTGATACATGTAAAACCCAGTGGAATTGTGCGTCGATTACCTGGGGGGCAGGAGAGGGGGTAGGGTAGGGAAAGAACATGAATCATGTTACCATGGGAAAATATTCTAAATTAATTAAATAAACTAAAAAAAATAGAGTTGGAAACCGAGGAGATGTCTATCAATTGGGAAATGGCTGAACAAATTGTGGGTATATGATTGAAATGGAATACTAATGTGATATAACAAATGACAAACAGGATGATTTCAGAAAAACCTGGAAAAACATATGAACTGATGCAAAGTGAAGTGAGCAGAACCAGGAGATCACTATACACAGTATGATGATAATCTGTGAATAACTTAGCTATTCTAGGCAATACAATGATCTAATCTTCAAAGGACTCGTGATGAAAAATGTTATCCATTTCCAGAGAAAGAAGTAATGGAGTTTGAATATGGATCAAAGTATATCATTTTTCACTTTATTTTCCTATTTTTTCTAAATGTGTCTTCCACAATATGAGGAAAAGGGAAATATTTTACATGATAGCAACTCTGTAACATATAAAATTTATTACCTTTTGAGGGAGGAAAGAACAGAGAGAATTTGGAACTCAAAATGTTAAGGGGGCAGCTAGGTGACTCAGTGGATTGAGTCAAGCCTAGAGACAGGAGATCCTATCTGGTTCCAATCTGGCCTCAAACACTTACTAGCTGTGTGACCCTGAGCAAGTTGCCCTAACCCATACTATTCTTCTGCTTTAAAACCAATACGCAGTACTGATTCTAAAATGGAAAGTAAGGGTTTTTTTGTTTTTGTTTTTTAAGAAAAGAGAAGAAAAGATAAAAAAGAAAATGAATATTCAAAAAATATTTATATATGTAATTGGGAGAAAATAAAATATTACTGAACTAAAAATTTTTTTTAAGTTCACAAACCTCAGTTAAAAACTCCTGCTCTTTTATATTCCAATGCCTTCTTTCAATCTTGGCTTTATATTTCATTCTTACATTGCTTTTTTTTTTAACTTGACTTCTGTCAGTATCAATTTTAAGACAGAAGAGCAGCAAGAGTAAATAATTGGCCATCTGGAAGAACAAAAGATCAAAAATATCAAGGGAACTAATAAAAAAATGTGATGGATGGTGACCTAGCATTATCAGATTTTAATTGTAGGATAAAGCAGTGATCATCAAAACAATATGGTACTGGTTAAGAGACAGAAGGGAAGATGAATGGAATAGACTTGAGGTAAATTACCTCAGCAGGACAGTATATGAAAAGGAAGTGGAAAAATGGTCCCAAAGTCTGAGTTAACATGCCAGAAGCTACTCCTCTTCGCTCATGCACAAAGTAAATGGCTTGTTGTAATCTGGGATGCCTAGAGCAGGGGCAGACATGATAGCCTTTTTTAGATCTGATAGAGCTGACAAGTGTTCAGGCTGTAATTTGAGGGGTTCAGGAACCGAATCCTTTGTTAATGCTATAAGGGGTTTAGTAAACCCCCCCCCCAGGTTGCGACGCTTGACATATGTTAAGTCGTAGGACTTCCTTGTATCTACACTCTTTATGAAGTACTCATACAAGTACAAATTTGACTATCATGCTGGCTCCCTATATCCTTGAGAATGAAGAAAAAACTCAGACGAGGGAATGACGCTTCCCTATCAAAATAGAATTCTAATTCTTCTCTTCTTATATTATGGCAACTTCCTGTAGTCTTGGCTATAAATGGCTAAGTGAAATATTACTGCATTCTGTCCTACATACTTGTGGGATAGAAATTACTTTAAATTGGACCTATACAAGAACCTATTTTGAATTTTTCCTTATGTTTTTGATTATTTTTTTCTTCTTTGGATAATTGACTCATACACCCCCATAATTGAACATTGCATTCTGAGCTAAACTTGATGTTTTTTAACACCTACTTCAGGGGGGATTGTATTTTAATTTAAAATCTAAGAATTTTTGAATTTTGAATTTTTGTTTGAGATTGTATTTTTATGAAAATCCAAGAATTTTGATTTTTTTATTTAAGATTGTACTTTTATAAAAATTCAAGATTTTGATTTTGTTCGAGAAAAGATCTTCAAGAAAGAAGCTTGAAACTTTTATATCCAGAGAATGAACTGTTGCAGAAAGATGCCAGAAAATCCACACTTCATCAAGAAGATCAAGAATGAACTTTGGATATGATTGATTGAACTGAACTTTGATTGAACATTTATTGTAAATGTACACATTTATGCCAAAAGGGGCTGCCCCTAATTTGGCTTTCTGTCAATGCGCCTAGCAAAACATTGGTTTTGCTTTCTTTTCTTTTCTATTTCCTCCCTCACTATTTCTAATTCCTCTTAGAAATTTGAATATCATGTATACCTATAGTTAGAAGTGCATTTAGGATTTCAAATTGATTATGTTAAATGATCAATGGGGAGACTAGTCTCCCAATGATCATCAGGGGGGGATTGTAAATCTTGAAATTTCTCAGACTTGTGAATGTTAAAAATTTTCCCCAATGGGGAATTCTCAATTGGAACAATTCCCTACTGGGAACATTCCCCATTTTGACTGTGAGAACTCGCCAGGATCAGAAATGGGAGGACCTCTACTCCACCCATACTTAAGACTGCTTTAGGGGAGAAAACTCCTTGCTAAACAATGAAAGTACTTGGACCCATGCTTATAATGAGGCAAGGAGTTCTTTGAGCCATGCCTGTTTTTAGAATTGATACAAAGGGATGCTAGGTACCTATAAAGGTTGGGCAACTTATAAACTTGCCAGGAGCAAAGAGGTGAAAACTTATTCAGAGGTTTTCTCTTGAGGGGATTAGTTGACTCAGCTGTGTTTTCTCTGGTTCAGACTTACTGAGGGGATTAGTCTACCCAGCAGTGTTTTTCCTGATTCAAACTTACTAAAGGGATTAGTCAACCGAGCAGTAATGGGCTGTCCTTTAGAAAAGGTCTACTGTGATTGGTGGATGGAAGAACTTAGGGGAGGTGACATAGGAGAAAACCCCCTATATAAGAAAAAGCAGAATCTCTTGAAAGACAATCCTTTTGGAGAATCTTTGGAGAGATGTTTTTGGAGGCTTTTGGAAGGAGATTCTTTTGGAGATTGCTTGAGAGGAGCTCTTGGAGGAATTCTCTAAGGAGGTCTCTCAAGGGAAGCTGACTCTGGCTGGAACTCCCTCTGGGGAGACTCTGTCCCTCTGAATCCTTGCTTGGAAAAAACTTGTGGTGAGTGATAAAAGGACTGACTGATTCTTTCTCTTAAGGGCTTAGGCCTGGGTTGGCCAGGGCTGCCCTGGGCTGGCCTATCCTTTTCTCATTATTTCCTTCTTACTCTCCTTCTCCTTTTCTTTAATTCCTCATTGTATTATTAATTAAATTCTCTATAAAACCCAGTTGACTTGGGAATATTCATAATTGGGAATATATTCCCTGGTGACCACCTTATATATTAATTTAAAACCAAGACACTGTAGTAAAACATATTTTCTGCGGTCACAAATTTACTCACCCACTCATATCTATCACAATTTATGTCTTCAACTATTGTACTCACTACAACATGTTGTACAATATTTATAGTTGTGCTTTATGTGGTGGCAAGAAAATCAGAAAATGAGGGAGTGTCCCTCGATTGGGGAATAGCTAAACAAATGGAATGATGGAATATTATTGTGCTCAAAGAAATAATGAACTGGAGGAATCCCATGGGAACTAGAACGACTTCCATGAACTGATGTGGAGTGAGAGGAGCAGAGCCAAGAGAAGACTGTACACAGAGAATGATACACTGTGCAATGATCAAAGGTGATCGACTTTACTACTGATAGCAATATGATGATCCAGGACATTTCTGAGAGACTTATGACAAAGAAAGCTATCCACAGCTAGAGAAAGAACTGTGGGAGCAAAATTGCAGAAGAAAACATGTGATTTATCACTTGTTTATATGGGTAATGGATTTGAGCTTTTGGTTTTAAAAGATTGCTTTATTGCAAAAGTGAATAATATGAAAACAGATTTTGAGTGATAAGACCAGTAAGAATTGCTTATCAGCTCTGGGAGGGGGTTGGGGAAGGGGAAGGGAAACAACATGAATCATGTAACCATGGGGGAAAATATTTTAAATAAATAAATAAAATAAAGGAGGAAAAAAAGAGTAAATAACAGGAGTTTAGTGACTTGCCCAGACTTAAACAGCTAGTGTCTAAGATCAGATTTGAGCCCAGGTATTCCCAATTCCAGGCTTAATTCTCTCTCCATCTTGCTACCTCCATGCCCCTTTTTCTTTGCATTAAAGGAAACTCCTTTGTAAGAAAGTATAAGGGGCCTATCTATATGATAGATGACTGACCTGGCTTTATTAATTTTCATTACTTAACACCCTTAGTTTGTCTGTAAAACTAAACAGCTAAATCTACCTAAGCTTTTGAGGATACCCTATGAATAAAGAAATTTGTTTACTAATCAAAGTCATTCTAATTCTCAGAGATAAAAACACCAAGACACAGAACAAAACTCATAGAGGAAAAAAAAAGAAAAAAGAATGGAAATATATAAGAGGTAAACATACAGAAAAGAACTCAGAATATATAGTGTGACATACAGAGTGACATGCAAAAATAATGAAGGCTATTAGCTGAGAGAGTGAGGGGGGAGGGAAAGCAGGATAGAGAGAGGGAGAGAAGGAAAGAGGGAGATCAGGAGGGAGAGGAGAGGAAAGGGGAGCAAGAGGGTGGGGGAGAGGGAAAGGAGAGAGAAAGAGAGACTAACCAATTAAGGCCAATTTGGTCTTTTCAGCTAATGCCACCAAAGTCTTTTAAAGCCTTGTTGGATTTTCACAATTATAGGCATAAAACAGATTATCTCCTGGTAATTCCCTAAAGGAATTAAGCTAGAGACCAAATCCAGACTGCAGGACGGAGATTCCCCACACTAGCTTAGAATTAAATAACCTCCTTCCACAACTCTCCCCAAACTGCCAATTTGTTCATAGCTAACTGAAGAAGCAAGATTGGATAATTTCTGTAAGTGATCTTTAAGCATATGAAGTGAATTAACTTTTGCTCCATCCTCTTAGGTATTAAAGCTGAAAGATGATCCCAGGTTACAAGGATTAACACTGATTGGTACCCAAATACAACATGACAGGATATGTACACTAAAAGTATATCTATTGATAGTTCATTCACTTAAACCTTTAGCGTCCAAATCTGCCATGATGCATATAGACCCAAAAGCTATTGTAAAGATGCTACATAACTTTGGCTCTCTGGATTTTTTCAAACCCAAGTACCATAAAAATAAATGAAAAGAATTTCTCAGAATTCTTACCCTCCATTAGGAGGAACTTAAGAGGTAGGAAGGGTATGAGGGTAAAATTTAAACAAAAAACAAAAAAACACCAAATATACTGACATCAAAGCATACTCTTACATTTAAAGAAATGTTATCTCAAGCTGGGCTAGGATGCTAAAGGTGGGGAAAATCGAGAGGGACCACCACCACCATCTTGCCCATTCGTAGAGATGTCAGTAACAACTAGACAGCATTTTCCCATTTCGAACTGGTCTAGCAAGATTGCCTTGGACACATTAGCAAATGCAATCTTTTCAAAAGGGAAGGGAGGGGAATAGACATTTATATAGTGTCTACTCTATGTGCCAGGCACTATGCTACCATTTTTACAAATATTATCTTGTTTAAGCCTCGCAACAACTCTGTGATGCAGATGCCATTATTACCTCCATTTTATAGATGAGGAAAGGGAAGCAAACTGAGATTAAGTGACTTGCCCACCATCAAGCAGCTATAAGTATTGACTTCCAATCTCCAAGCCCAGTGCTTTATCTGCCACTAAGTGGCCTTTAAAAAAAATTATTATTCAATAATAGGAAGAAGCCCTTCAAGTCAATGCACCATCTCCTACCTGTATCATGATGAATGAGATATATAATTTTAGTAAGATACTCTCCTTATAGTGTTATATCCTATGTGGAGCAGGTAACATCCACCAATAATTATAGAACAAAAAAATACATGAAATGTACATAGAAAAGCACAAGCAAAAATGTGCTGTGAAGTCCAAAGGGAAAAATGATTATTAGATTGAGAGTTCTGGAAAGCTTCCAGAACAAAGGAGCGAGGTGGTACTAGACAAAGACCTGAATTCAAATTCCTTCTAAAACACCTTTTAGCTGTATAACCCTGGGAAAGTCACTTAACCACTTCCTGCCTCAGTTTCCTCAACTGTAAAATGGGGGAAATAATATTACCTATTGCACAAGGTTGTTACCAGGATAAAGGTAAAGAGTTTTGCAAACCTAGAAATAACTTGAAATTCTGTTATTATCATTATTATAATCACAACTATAGAATTGGAATTTAAATAATGAACAGCCAGAAGGAGCCATGTTAGACAAAAGAACAATATATGTAGAGATATATAGACAGAAAAGTAGATGCCAAGGAGGAAGCACTGTGGTACACTGGAAGGAACAGTCAATTTGAAGCTGAAAGTCTTGTTTAGTTGTTTCAGCTCGTGTCCAACTCTTTGTAATGCCTTTTGGGATTTTCTTGGTAAAGATATGGAGTGGTTTCCCATTTCCTTCTCCATTCATTTGACAGATAAAGACAAACAGGGTTAAGTGACTTGTCCAGGTCATAAAGCTAGTATCGGAGGCCATATTTGAATTCAGGAAGATAGTCTTGCTGACTCCAATCCTAGCTGTCTATCTATCAACTATGCCACCTAGTTGTCCAGGGTTCAGATCTTTGCCTGGTCACTTACTACCATGCAACATTGGCAAAATCATATTACTTCTTTGAGACCTCCGTTTCTTCATCTGTAAAATGAAGACACTGAATTAGATCAGGAGATTTTGAATCCTAGACTTCATTCCCCAGAAGTCCTTGATATTTCCCAGAATTTCCTATAATCTCTCCTGAGTCTCCCCGTTGGCGAGATCACAACTGATATTTAACTGGCAGTAACACCTCCCATGCTGTCTTCCTTTGCAATGATGTAGCAAGTATAGTGGTAAGCTAAGTGCGGGGATTTTAAATGGGCTAAAAATGGGCTAATCAGCCATGGGTACGTGATTTTTATTTATTTATCTTCTTTATTCCTTGATTTCTAATGATCCTTAAAAAACCTCATAAAATATAATATTTTTATTATTAGAGAAATAATTTAATTTTTACAGTTATGGTGACCAGAAGGGACGAGAATTACTCTCAAATTTTTTTTAAGATAGCCTAGATAATTTTTTTAAGCCACGTTTCTCCTGCCAAGGCTTTTTGCCCACCCTAGCAAAGCTGATTTTCTTGATTCAGCTCACTCCTGCTGCCTACTCTTGCCTCCAGCCATCCACTCGACCTTCTTGACCCAGATCGCTCACCTAGTCCAGCCCTATCCCCAGCCTCAGGCCCCAGCAACTCTAGTCCTGTTCTCTGGCCTCTGAGCCAGATCACTCATCCAACCCCAGGCCCAGCCCTAGGACCCAGGCTGCTGGTAGCTGCCACTGTGTCTTTAGGAATCCCAAACCAGCTGGTAAAAACTGGGGTGTTCTTTCCTTAGGATACAGTTAGCCTCCATGTGGCAGGGGACCTCATGGAGGGAGAACGAGGAGAAGGAAGAGACTTTTCCAAACTGGAAGTTGATTACAAGCATGGCGTATTCTATGAGAGATCAGTGCATTGCCTATTTCAAAGAATGTTTTTTGAGTGCACTGACCCTTTTACTTATCTTACCTCAAATTCAGGGGAGAAATTCATCTCCCAGCAACTCTTTGCCATTTGGGCCTGCCAATTTGAGATTCCTAAAACCCATGTTCTCCGCTATGGGAAATAGCACAGTACTGACAAAAGGAATCTCGACGGACAAAAAAAAAATAAATAAATAAAAATGAACTTTAAAGAGACTGGAGGTTATATTGTTAAGACTTTTCATACTCCAATGTTTTATAAAAATCTCTGTATTTTATTGCATTTTGCTGATTATTTTTTAAAACCCTTACCTTCTGTCTTGGAGTCAATACTGTGTTTTGGCTGATTATTTTGTTTAAGATTTAATTTTGTTGGTTTTAAGTTCATATATTAATGTATTCAATACTATTCTGTTACATTGAATCATTTTAATGTACTGTGCTTAATCTACTATTATATTCTGTTGCTTTTCCCCTATAACTATACTGAACAAAATATTATTGAATAAGCCCATATATAAAAACAGCCTTTTTTCTATTTTGACTTTGTAACTTGTCACATAGAGGATGAATGGACTTCATCAAAACTGGTTACAATTATATAACAACCTTTGGAAAATTTAATGAGTTAAATATCTCAAATTTATTTTAAGGGGTTTTTAGACATGGTTTTTAGATTTTTTTCCCAACAACTCTGATCATTTTGCCTGCCTCTAACAGGAGGTGAGGTCCATTTTAGTAGCTGAAGTGAAATACAATTATAATCCACACCTCCCACATTTATAAAAATGTGAATGGATGGGATATTACAGTCTCATGCCAAAGGAGCTGGGAAGTTAATCCCAGGTCATGGGATCTCTGGATGGCTTCCAAAAAGGGAGCATCTCTCATTTATAACTCTTCAGCTCACTTTACCCTTTCACCAGAATGATATCTAGATTTCTTGATGATGTTCTAGTCCCAAATAAGTTCTACTTTGTTTAAAAATATCTTTGCCAAGGTTGAAACATTGCTACACCTGAAAAACTTGTGACAAGTATCCATTTTCTTTAAATATCATACAGCAAACTCATGTAAAATATGATAGTGGGCTTGTTTGCTATTGTCATTAAGTGGGTTATTATAACTTTGGGGATTTGGGTACTTTTTGAATGTGCATTACATATTGTACTATTGTTCTTTATTAAAAAAACTATTACTTTGTGAAAATCATTTGCTTGTACTCACAGTGGATCACGACCTATGAAGAGGAAATGGATCTCATTTTTGGTGAGAAACCTTTGTATTCTACATTTCCTTAGCTGACACAGTGTGTCAATGATTATAAGCTATATTTTTTTTATTTTTAAAACTCTTTTATTATTATATTCTTCTTGCATGTGCAATATTTTATTTCAGTTTTTTATTTTTTCTCTTTTTTATATTTGAAGCACATGTCACCAATATTAAGATTTTCTTTAACTTTTTTTGATTTTGCAGTAATATAAGTTTAAAATATATTTGCTATAATGTCAATGCATGCCCCAAAATCTTGAGACTAAAAAAATGATACCATTTTAATTGTTTTAAAAAATTATGGGACTTTACTTAATGATTCTGTCTGATTCCAGGACAAGAGAACACAAAAAGAGCCATTGCACAGTGCCAAAGAAGCACAAAGCTAAACTGCATAGTGCTAATCGAGCACAAGGTCAAAGAGACCAATCAATCCCAATGGGGTTGATGAAGATTTTGAGCCATGACAAGAGGACTTGAACATGTTTGGGGTTCAAGGTTGAGGCTATTTAATATGCATTAAAGGCAGGTCTTCCTTGTTCCATATTCTAACAAGTATCTCAAATTTGGCTCCTACCTGGCTCCTATAATCTAGTCCCTTTTCTTTCATAATGTGGCAACTTTCTGTAGTCCTGGCTACTGACTGGGTAAATGCTTATATCATTTTAATTGGGCCTTGATTCAAGGACCTGTTATAGATTTATTTTTCCTTTACTTAGAATTTTTACACATAAGCCTTTGATAGTCTATATTTCATCCAGAAATTATCTTTTTTTATTTGGATTTTTAAAAATGTTTTAAATTTCTCTTGCCAATTGATTCATATATCTCATAAATGATCCCTGTGTTTTTCAATCACCTTCTTCAAGGGGGAAAGTATAAATTATTATTATTTTGAATTGCAAAGTTTAAACTTCTTCTGAGAGTAATTTTAGGTTAAGAAACCTCTCAAAATCCAGAAAGTGAACTGTTTGAAGAAGACACCATTAAGATACCTCCACAGACAACACCCTGCACCAGAAGATCCAGAGTGAACTTTGGATGTGGTGATTTGAACCGTGTGGGGTTTAAATGCATTTGCTTTGTATGTATACTCTTGTGCCAAAGGGGACTACCCCCTAACTGGCTTTTTGTCAATGCGCCTAGCAATCATTGGTTTTGTTCTCTTTTCCTCTTATCCTCAAATTATTATAATTTCATAGTTGGTATGTTTACAAGACCCATCAGAGAGACTAATCTTCCTCAGGCCTAGGGGGAGGATGTAAAAATGGAGATTTTGAACCCTAGACTTAAATCCCCAGAAGTCCTTGGTATTTCCCAGAATTCCCTATAATCTCTGAGTCTCCACAGTTGGTGAGCTCACAATTGATATTTAACTGGCAGTAACACCTCCCACACTGTCTTCCTTTGCAATGATGTAGCAAGTATAGTAGTAAGCTAAGTGCGGGGATTTTAAATGGGCTAAAAATGGGCTAATCAGCCATGGGCACATGGTTTTTATTTTGTATCTTCTTTATTCCTTGATTTCTAATGATCCTTAATAAACCTCATAAAATATAATATTTTTATTATTAGAGAAATAATTTAATTTTTACACATTTGATATGAAAGGAACTAAATTCTAGATTCTAAGACAAAAGGTAAGGGTTTAAAGAATAATAATACCCTGGGAAACTAGATGGCATAGTGGATAGAGTGCCCCTTGAAGTTAGGAAGACTTGAGTTCAAATCTGTGGCCTCAGACACTTAATAGCTGTGTAACTCTGGGTCAATTCCTTTAACCTATCTGAGTTTCCTCATCTGTAAAATAAGGATAAGAATAGCATCTACCTCCCAGAATTGTTAGGAGGATGAAGTTGGGGGTGGGGGGAGATAGATAGATAGATAGATAGACAGACAGACAGACAGACAGACAGACAGACAGACAGACAGATAGATAGATAGATAGATAGATAGATAGATAGATGGATGGATGGATGGATAGATGGATGGATAGATGGATGGATAGATGGATGGATAGATAGATAGATGTATATATGTAAAAACCTTTTACCTTCTGTCTTAAAATTGAGACCAAATCTCAGTTCTAAGACAGAAGAGTGCTATGGGCTAGGCAATAAGACTTAAGAGACTTGCCCAGGATTGCACAGCTAGGAAGTATCTGAGACCAAATTTCAACCTAGGACCTCTCATTTCCTGCCTGAATCCACTGAGACAATTAACTGCCCTAAATGATAAAATATTTATAAAGTGTCTGGCAACCTTAAAGTGCTAAAATGTGTAACCCTGGTACTTGTTGTCCATCAAGAAAACAAGCAGTTATTAAGCATTTACTAAAAACCAAGGAAAAGAAATCAAATCCCCACCCTCAAGGAATGTTCATTCTGCTAAGCACTGGGTAGAGCCTGGCCTTAATAAATGCTGACTGATTATGTATAATAGTTCGGTAATTTCTGGAGCCCCTTCCAATTTGTATTTTTTGAATGAATCTTTATAGCCTATGACACCATCTCTCGACATGTTCTGCATGAACTTGAAAAGCCACTATAGCAAACCTCAGTCGCCTCTTCTCAGAGATATCCAATGCATATTTCCTGATGGATTGACTCCCAACATGTTCTTTCTCCAATTTTCCTATTTCCAAATGGGCCTTGTGGTCAGAGCTGGCTGGCTTCAGCAAACTGCCTCGAGTTTTATCCCTCCCAAGGATGGAGGCCCTCCTCCGAACAATGGACCTGTAGCTGGGCAGTTCTTGAAGGAAGGTCATGTTTAAGTGCCTGTGTTCTGAAAAAGCATCAATGGAAAAGAAAACATCAGCAACAAAAGAGAAGCAACAGCTATGGCATCATTATGATAAAATAATGGGGTAGTTAGTTGGACTTGCAATCAGGAAAACTCATCTTCCCAAGTTCAAATCTGGCCTCCGACATTTAATAGTTGAGTGATATTGGGCAAGTCACTTAACCCTCTTTGCCTCAGTTTCCTCATATGTCAAATGAGCTGGTGAAGGAAAAGGCAAACTACTCCAATATTTTTGTCAAGAAAACCCCAAACGGGATCACAAAGAGTGGGACACAACTGAACAACAACAATAATAAAATAACCATAATGACAAAAGACTAGGGCAAAATCATTTTGTGATTTTGTAAAACACTTTAAAGTTTGCTAAGTGATTTTTTAATTTAAAGATTTTATTTTCCCCATTACATATAATAATGATTTTCAACATACAGTTTCCAAAATTATAAGATCCCAATGGTCTTCCCTGGTTTCCCTCCCCCAACTGAGAAACAGAAAGCAATTTAATGTGGGCCATACATGTATTATCATGCAAAACACACTTCCAAATGGATCATATTGTAAGAGCACACTCATACAAAACCAGAACCCCAAAATATAACTGTAAATAAACTGATGTGAAAAATAGTACACTTAAATCTGCATCTAACTCCAACAGTTCTTTCTCTGGAGGTGGATAGCATGGCGGGGGAGTCCTAAGTCTTTCAGATTTGTCCCAAATCATTGCCATGCTGAGAGTAGCTAAGTCTTTCATAGTTGATCATTGTACAGTATTGCTGTTATTGTATACAATATTCTCCCAGTTCTGCTTATTTCACTCTGCATCAGTTCATGTAGATCTTTCCAGCTTTTTCTGAAATCATCCTGCTTATCATTATACCACAATAGTATTCAGTCACCAACATATACCACAATTTGTCCAGCCATTCCCCCACTGATGGACATCCACTCAGTTTCCAATTCTTTGCCACCACAAAAAGAGCAGCTATAAATATTTTTGTAGAAGTGGGCCCTTTCCGGGGGCAGCTGGGTAGCTCAGTGTGTTGAGAGCCAGGCCTAGAGATGGGAGGTCCTAGGTTCAAATCTGACCTCAGACACTTCCCAAGTCACTTAAAAAAAAAAAAGAAGAAGAAGAAGTGGGCCCTTTCCCCCTTTTTGTGATCTCTTTGGGATACAGACCCAGTAAGTGGTATTACAGAATCAAAGAGTATGAACAATTTTATGGCCTTTTTATGGCCTTATTGCCTACCAGAACTGTTGAAACAGTTCACAATTCTACCAACAATGCATTAGTGTTCCAATTCTGCCACATCCCCTCCAACATTTATCATTTTCTATTTCTGTCATATTAGCTAATCTGATAGGTGTGAAGTGGTGCCTTGGAGTTGTTTTAGTTTGCATTCCTCTAATCAATAATGATTTAGAACATTTTTTATACAATTATTGATAGCTTTGATTTTTTTATCTGAAAACTTACCATTCATATCCTTTGACCATTTATCAATTGGTGATTAACTTGTATTCTTATAAATTTGATTTAGCTCTCTATAGATTTGAGAAATTGGGTTTCTATCAGATAAATTGATTATAAAATGTTTCCCAGTTTGTTGTTTTCCTTCCAATTTTGGTTATATTTATTTTGTTTGAACAAAAGTTTTTTTAATTTAATGTAATCAAAATTATTCATTTTATATCCTATAATGCTGTCTCTTGTTTTGTCACAAATTTTCCCCTTCTCCATAGCTCTGCCAGGTACTATGATGTTTCCCTAAGTTACTTATGGTATCACTCTTTATATCTAAATCATATAACTTGAAAAAACAAAAACAAAAAGCAAAAATCATATAACTCATTTTGACTTACTCTGATACAGAATGTGAGATATTGTTCTATACCTAGTTTCTGCCATAGTTTTCCAATTTTCCCAGCAATTTTTGTTAAATGGTAACTTCTTATTCCAAAAGCTGCGATCTTTGGGTTTATCAAACACTATGTATCTAATCTATTCTATGATCTACCATTCTATTTCTCAGCTCTTTTGATGATTACTGCTTTATGCTAAATGTTTTTTCTTAAACATCCTGTGAGGATTTGTAAAAGTATTATTATCCCCACTTCAGTAAGAAACTGACATTCTGAAAGATAACTGCCTTGCTCAGGATCATATAGATGGTCTTGAGGAATGTTTCAAATCTAGATCTCCAAAGAACAAAGCCTTTCTCTAAACCACCTGGGCTCCCACAAGATTTAATGTAGTATTCATGTTCTCTGACTGTGTGACTCTGGGCAAAGCACAACCAAATTTATTTCTCATCTGTCAAATAAGGACAATTAATTCTGTTTACTGGTTTCTAAGAAGCATGGGAAGACTTTAAAAAAAAACAACCCTTAGCTTATTATGTTCTTAGCTTATGTTTTCCCAGTTCTGTTTATTTTGCCCTGCATTTAAGGGGCAAATTTAAAACCCACCACCACTCCCTTGCTATCCTCTGACGGTGACACTCTCATAAAAGATAAAAAAAGGCATCAGCAACAGGTGGAAAGAAACTTCAGTCAGCTTCTCAACCGACCCTCTTCAGTCGACCAAAGCGCCCTTGACCAGATGCCCCAAAACCACATCATTGAACAACTTGACGTCCCTCCTTCAATAGAGGAAGTCCAAAAAGCCATTAAACAAATGAGTGCAGGCAAGGCACCCGGTAAAGACGGGATCCTAACCGAGGTGTACAAGGCCTTAAATGGAAAGGTGCTCCAGACATTCCACATAGTGCTGACCAGCATATGGGAAGAGGAAGACATGCCCCCAGAACTCAGAGATGCCTCCATCGTAGCCCTATACAAGAACAAAGGTGCACAAGCAGCCTGTGACAACTACAGAGGCATCTCACTACTCTCCACTGCCAGAAAGATCCTTGCCCATGTTATACTCAACAGACTCCTGTCATTTGTTTCAGAGCAGAACCTGCCTGAATCACAATGTGGCTTCCGACCAGATCGTAGCACCATTGACATGGTCTTCACGGTGAGGCAAATGCAGGAAAAAATGCCTTGAGCAGAACCTGAGTCTCTACATTGTCTTCATAGACCTGACAAAGGCGTTCGACACAGTGAACAAGGACTCATTGTGGGTGATCCTCAGCAAGCTCGGTTGCCCAGCAAAACTCATCAAACTGACCCAGCTCGTTCATGTCGACATGACAGGGGAAGTCCTATCTGGTGGAGAGACTTCCGATCGCTTCAACATCTCCAATGGCGTGAAACAAGGCTGTGTCCTCACTCCAGTACTATTCAACCTATACTTCACTCAAATATTACGACATGCTGTGATAGATCTAGACCTGGGCGTCTACATCAAATACCGACTGGATGGCTCACTATTTGACCTTCGCCGCCTGACTGCAAAAACAAAGACAACAGAGAGACTCATCCTGGAAGCTCTCTTCGCAGATGACTGTGCTCTCATGGCCCACCAAGAAAATCATCTCCAAACCATTGTGGACAGGTTCTCCACTGCAACAAAACTGTTTGGCCTGACTATCAGCCTCAGCAAAACAGAGGTGCTGCTCCAACCTGCACCAGGGAGTCCAACGAACCAGCCGTGCATTACAATCGACGGCACGCAGCTTTCTAACGTGAACACTTTCAAGTACCTGGGCAGCACCATCGCCAACGATGGGTCCCTCGACCATGAGATTAATGCCAGGATCCAAAAGGCCAGCCAGGCACTTGGGCGGCTGCGCTGCAAAGTCCTCCAACACAGAGGTGTAAGCACTGCGACGAAGCTCAAAGTGTACAACGCAGCGGTCCTCAGCTTGCTCCTGTACCGTTGTGAGACATGGACACTGTACTGGAAGCACATGAAACAGCTGGAGCAATTCCACCAAAGCTCTCTCCGGTCAAGCATGAGGATCCGATGGCAGGACCGTATCACCAACCAGGAAGTCCTCAACAGAGCCAACTTCACCAGCATCGAAGTCCTGGTCCTCCAAACCCAGCTACAATGGTCTGGACACGTCATCCGCATGGACCCACAGCGAATACCAAGACAGGTATTCTATGGTGAACTGTCGGCTGGACTCAGGAAACAAGGCCGACCAAAGAAAAGATTCAAGGATCAGCTAAAGTCCAACTTGAAGTGGGCTGGCATGACACCAACGCAACTAGAACTCGCTGCCTCTGTCAGAAGCAGCTGGCGAACCCACATTCACCAGGCCGCCGCCACCTTTGAAGATGAGCGACGTCGACATCTTGCCGCTGCGCGTGAATGCCGACACCAGGCCACACCCGCACCTCCCGTAACAACTGGCGTCCTATGCCCCATGGGCCACAAACTCTGCGCCTCAGTCTTTGGACTCCAAAGCCACATGAGGGTACATCAATAGATGATAATGCACAAAGACAATAGTCATTCTCGATCACTGAGAGACTACCACTACTATACTATACTATCTCAGGTTCAGACATAGGGGTTAGATGATCTAGGTCATACTAAGCATTGGTTCCAAGGGACAATAATGTAAAGGTTAGGCAAATGAGGTTAAGTGACTTGCCCAGAAATCACTCAGGAAGTGCCTGAGGTCACATTTGAACCCAGGACCTCTTGTCTCTAGGTCTGGTTCTCTATCTGTTAGTGCCACCTACATGCCCCTTGGGAAGACTTGTATGAGTTGAAGGCTAATGAAGAGTAAACAGAATTAAGAATATAACTGACACAATTGCTCCATAGATGTAAAAGAAAGTAATACTAAAGATCCAAACCTAGATCAACGCACTGACCAATCTTTACTCCAAAAGATGGATGATACAATTCTTCTTTCCTCTTAGCAGTCAGGTGGTGGACTATATGTTCAAAATAAGGAATATTTGGACAGACTCTCAGTCAGTTTGTTTTACCTAATCATACTTCTTTGTTACGAGGAAAGATTCTTTTGGGGAAGAGGGCAAGAGGTTGTTGGGGAAAGTGTTACTTGGATGCTAAAGTAGTTTTAAAAAACCAATATTTTTAAAAAGGATGAAATGAGATAATGTGCATGGCACCACTTTGGAAAGCAAAAAGAGCTGGATAAATACATTCTGCTACTTGTTATTATTATTATTACAATTTAGAATCACAACCATGGACTTGGGTCTTTTCTCCAACAACTTTTCATTTAACTTTCTTGTAGCTGGCACATTGAGACAGAAGTCATATTTCCCAGCTGGCACGGTTGCCCAGCATGACATACCCACAAAAGTGAATTGTGCTCTGTGTGGTCCTTTTGCAACCAAAAAGGGACTTGGGTTTGCTCCATAATGAGGCCATGCTCTAAGAACAAGCAGTCATTTCCCTAGATCTCAGGGGACAAAAGAGCTTTATTAACAAAGAAGAAAGGTCTTTACATAGGAAGCAGGAGCTACTCAACAGTCATGCTGCCCATTTTCTCCATCAGACATACAAATAGCTTTCCCTATCTAAATTTCACTGCAAAAGGCAAAGTCAACTGTTAGAGAAGGAAAAGAACTTTCCCTTCTACAAGAAGCTTTTCTGGATCCCCTTAATGCTAGTGTTTGTGTCTTCCCTCTGCTGATTATATAGCTTGTTTGTACATAATTGTTCCTATGTCATCTCCCCCATCAGACTGTGATCTCCTTGAAGATGGTATGCCTTTCATTGAGGCATTTAGCATATAGTTCCTGACACATAGTAAGCACTTAATAGATGTTAATTAATCAACTATCCTGATTTTTCAGATGAGGACCCTAGAGGCCAGAGTGCTTAAATAACTGATCCAGGGAGTGTACTGGAAGTGTATAGATGTTGAAAGAAAATATATCACTGTACCTATTTTTCATAAGTTAGTAATAGTGCTAAAATGATGACCCAGATCATCTAATAGCTATGTCCAAACCTTCAACTACACCAATAACCTTTTTTAGAGTTGATTAATGTTGCTTGGTTTCTGATATTACATTCTCATATAATCTCCAACATCACGACCATCCTTTCTCTCCCAAAAGTAGAGAACTGAAAATTAAAGTGAACTTTAACAATGACAAAATCCTTTGAAGCCATTCCACAAAAGATAAATAGGCAAAAGATATGAAAGCAGTTTTACACACACACACACACACACACACACACACACACACACACACACACACACACAGTATTAGTAGCCATATGAAAAAATGCTCCAAATTAATAGAAAAAAATGTGAATTAACTCTGAAGTTCTATCTTACACCCATCAGATAGAAAACAAATTTCAAAGATGGCCAAAAAAGGAAAATAAAAATGTTGGAGAGCCTATGAAAGGACAGGTCACTAATGCAGTGTTGGTAGAACTATGAATTTGCTTAACCATTCTGGAAAGCAATTTGAAGCTCTATCCAAAAAGTCATTTAATTGTGATCCAGCGATATCACAACTAGATTTGTACCCCCAAGAAGATCAAAATGTAGAGAAGGACCCATACATACAAAAGTACCTCTAGAAGTATGTATTCATTATAGCAAAGCACTAGAAATAAAGAGGGCACCCATCAATTGAGGAATGGATGAAGAAATATATACTATATGAATGTAATGAAAAATTATTTTGCTTTATAAGAAATAACAAAAGGAAAAGAAAAAGTAGTTGTTTGCACAAAAATATTTATGGCAACTTTTTTGTTGTTGTTGTAGCAAAGAATTAGAAACTGAAGGGTGTCCATCAATTGGAAAATGGCTGAACAAGTTGTGGTATATAATTGTAATGGAATACTATTGTGATATAAAAAAGGATGGGGGGCATCTAAGTGGTTTAGTGGTTTGAACCAGACTGAAAAACAGGAAGTCCTGTTCAAATTTGACCTCAGACAGATGTGTGCCCTGGGCAAATCATTTAATGACCACTGCCTATCCTTTATTGGTCTTCAGCCTTGGAACCAATATACAGTATTGATCCTAAGATGGAAGTCAAGGGTTTAAAAAAAATATCATGAGGATGATTTAAGAAAAATCTGGAAAGACCTGTATGAACTGATGCAAAATGAAGTGAGCAGAACTAGAACACCGTACACAGTAACAGCAATATTATATGACAAACATTTATGAATAATATAGCTATTTCTTAGTACCATACAGTGATCCAAGACAGTCTTCAAGGACTCATGCTGAAAAATGCCATCCACCTCCAGAGAAAGAACTGATGGAGTTTGAATGCAGGCCAAGACACACTACATTTCACTTTATTTCTTCACTTTTTTTTGTTTGAGTTCTCTTTCACAAAATGAATAATATGGAAAGATGCTTTACACTATTATGTATGTAAAATCTATATCAAATTGGTTGTCATCTCAGGAATGGGGGACAAAAAGGATGGAGAGAGGGTGAGAATTTGGTTCAAACTGAAAAAAAAAAACAAAAACCCAAAGGTTCAAAAAATGTGTTTTTTTTCCCCATGTAATTAAAGAAAAAATATTATTAAAAAAAAAGAGAGAAAAGGGATGGATTCAGAAAAGGCTGGAAAGACTTGTATAAATGAAACTGATTCAGGAAAGCAAGCAGAACTAGAAACACAATATCTATGAGAGCTGTAACGTAAACTCTGTAAAGAAAAACAAATCTGAAGGAATTAAGAACTGTGATCAACACACTGAACAAAAAGCTCACTGCTGAGCACCCAGTAAGCATTTGCTAAAAGTTTGTTCTTGCCTTTGAAATTACATGAAATGACATTTTGATGACAAATTTACCTTCCTCATGTTTCAAGTTATTATTAAAGAGAATTTTCATTTTCCTGAAAAAGTCTATTTGGTAAAGGAAGAAGAGATTCCTAAAGCTAACCTGGGGTAAACAATAGCTATAACAATTTTTTTTAAGTCCTAATATTTTACATTTGTTTCAGATTCTATTATTCTTAAAATATAGTACTATGGCAAGCAAACACTGATGAGAGGTCAGAGAATATAGCTTTATGCTGGTAGCATTAATGAGTTGAGACATTGGGCAGCTAAGTGGTTCAAAGGATGGAGGACCAGCCCTAAAGTCAAGAAGCTCTGGCCTCAGATTCTACTGTGTGACCCTGGACAAGTCACTCAGCCCTGTTTGTTTCAGTTTCCTCATCTACAAAATGAACTGGAGAAACAGTAAGCCGCTCCAGTATCTTTGCTAAGAAAACCTCAAAAAAAAAAGGGTCACCAAAAGTCACACATGATTGACAAAGAGGATGACAACAATAATGACAAGACACTGGGAAAATCATTAGCCTCTCTTGTTTCTACATTTGAAGATGAGGTATTTGGACCACCAGATTGGCTCTGAGGTTTTGTTTAACTTTTGCATCTATTGTCCTACTTCCTCATTTTATCCTCACAAGTACAATAAAAGTTTTATATATATATTACTTTTAATGCTTTATTACAATACTGAATGTCAATAAAAATTAAATATGCTTTATAACTACATATATGGCGTATCCTATACCTATAAGTTTTAATATAATTTTATGCTGTTAAAATTTAAAACTGCATAAGTCTTTTGGGACCTTCTGTACTTAAATTAATTTCAACGTATAGCATATCATCATTTTTTTCAACCTCCAAGTCTCCATCAGTGCAATGAGGTAGTGCAGAGAATGGAATCTTGGGCCTGGAGTCAGGAAGATTCATTTTCCTGAGTTCAAATCCAGCCTCTGACATTTACTAACTGGGTGACCCTGGGCAACTCACCTAGCCTTGTTTGCCTCAGTTTCCTCATCTGTAAAATGAGCTGGAGAAGGTAATGGCAAACCACTCCAGTATCTCAGCCAAGCAAACCCTAAATGGGGTAACAAAGAGTTGGACAGACCTAAACCAAGGGGGAAAAAAGTCTCTATCAGGATGCTCTTATTCATTCATTCTTATTCACTTTTCCTTTATATAGCTATAATTCATATGTATTATGTTATAAAGGTTCTTATTTTATTCACATCATTATTTATTAAAGTTCTTTCAGAATTTCTTTATATCACTCACACTTGTTGGTCTAAATTATATTATAATGAATGTAACACAGTTTATTAAACCATTCCTCCATTGTTGGACATTTAAATAGCTTCCAGTTTTTTGTATTTTTTTTAATCATAAATAATTCAACTTTGAAAATCTCTGAACTGAGCTCACTCTTTAATTTTTTATCACAATGTCAGAACATATTCCCCAACAATAGGATTATTGAGTCAAAGATAAAGTCAATATTGTTATCCCTGATTGACAGACAAAGAAACTGAGGTCCAGCAGGGGTCAAATCCAAGATCCTACAATGGGATAGGAGCAGAGCCAAGACTAGAATCCAAGTCTCCTGACTGCTGGGTTAGTGTTCTTTCTAAGCTATTAAAATGAAAAGTTGGCCATAGATCACCCACAGAATGAATGCTCTGGAATATATGAATAATAACATTCATTCTAAGATATCATAGGATCTTAGACTCATCAACTGAATGACGAGTCTTTGAAAGGAGTCTAACTCATAAGGCATCTAGTACAAAAACTTTCTATCTGGGACTTGCTCCAGTTAATATCTCTATGGTCACCTCCACTGTGTCCAGAGGCTATGGCAGTGGCGTCAGCAGCCCTGGCCTGGGTCTCTGCAGGATCAGTTGGCACAGCTTAGGTCAGGGGTTGGGGAGTTCTGGCTTCAGTGCTAGCAGTGGCCAGTGCCTGGTGGGATGCTTTGGCAGTGGCAGTTAATTCCAGCATTAAGTCTGGCTCCACCATCTTCTCTAGAAAGAGCCACAAGCCGTAGATGCCTTCCACCAATATCACTTCCAATTTCATTTCATCCTGGATCTTGACCTAGCTTTCTTACCACTGCCCACATTCAGGAGTCATCTCTCAACTCCCAGACGCCTAGGACTTTGGCTATTATTTTCTCTCCCTTGCTGGCCAGTCAAGCTCTCCATCTACCCATTCAATATATATATATATATATATATATATATATATATGTATGATGCTACAGAAGCTAGGAGGCACAATGATACCTATATCTCCAAGCCCTAGCCTAGTCATTGGTTCTCAGATAAGTATTATTCTACTCATAAACATTTAGATCTGCTGTCCAAGATACAGTGCCGAAGCTTCTCTCCTTCAAGACTATTCAGTTCAACAGGTAAGCACTTGTTATATTCAGGGAAACAATGTGAACTCCAGAGATGTCTACATAAGCAGATTGGGGGAATTTTGAGTTCCGTATCCCATTTCTCCAAAGTCATTTCCACTAATGCTTCTAGATGAGTTCCTCCCCTATGAACCACCTGTCCTGCTGATAAAGCCAATGTCATTTTGTCAGTTCCCCATAAGCTGCTCACTGCCTTCAGTTCAGTTTCTTTGCCTTCTAGGAAATCATCTATTAAAACGAATGTTTATAATTTAAAAAGAAAAAGAATAAAGAAATCTAAGCCCAGCTTGAGTGACTTTACTAATATTGTATAGGTAGTAATTAGCAAAAAGGTGACTTAAAAGTCAGTCCCTGACTATGAATTCACCATTCTTTCAACTATAACGCATGTTTGCCCCCTATAAGTGGAAAGAAAAAGCCACTGGATTATTTTTCTTTGGATCTCCAGAACCTAATCTCTTGCATGTGGCAGGTGTTTATTGAATGAATGGATTTAGCAGTTAGGATTACTGAAATGTCATTTCACTAGATTCACTAAATGATCCCTGAAGATGGATGGCAAGAATTTGAGGACTGAATAGAAGGTTAGGGAAAGTCTGGGGCAGATTCTGACAAGACACTCACTCTGACTCCTCTCTCTCTCCCTCCCTCCCTGCTTCCTTCCCTCCCTTCCTCCCTTTTCCCCTCCCTCCATCCCAGGGCTTCCTATTGCCTTCAGGAGCAAATTCTATGATCTATCAACACTGGCTATTCCACAAACAAGTCACTCCATCTCTTAACTCTGGATATTTTCTCTTGCTATCTCTCATGTCAGGAATGTTCTCTTTCTTCAACTCTAGGTTCCTGTAAGTCCCAAATAAAATCTCATCTTCTACAGGAACTTTCCCAACACTTAATTCCAATGTCTTATTTATCCTGTATATACATTGTCAACCTGTGTGGGTGTGGGGAGCTCAAATCAACTAGGTGATCAGTAAATAAAGTGAAGCATTTATGCTCCATCAAGAAATTGCAGTTCTGGACAATGCTCTGCCTTATTCAAGCAGGGATGTCCGAGAGGAAAGGGAGAGAGGGTTCTTAAGGGGCATAGTTGTGGGAAAGAGCAGGAAGGTACACAGTCTCCAAACACAACAGCTGAACTACAGGAAGGGGGTGTTGAAGCTGTTGAGGGATTACAAAAACAAGGTCACAGAAATGGTTTTTGAACTAAGTCGCTGTTGGGAAACTGCTGGTCAGAGCCCAGAATTTCCAAGAGATGACACTATGCTGTCTCTCCCATTAGATTATAAACTCTTTAACCAAGGGGATGCCATCAATTGGGGAATGACTGACCAAGTGACCAAGTTGTGGTATATGATTGTGATGAAATACTACTATACCATCAGAAATGACAAACAGGATGATTTCAGAAAAACCTGAAAGATTTATATGAACTGATACATAGTAGAGTAATATAATGATAATATATCATGTGATGATAATCAACACTGAATGATTTAACTATTATCAACAATGCAAGGATGCAAGCCAACAGCCCCTCTAAGAGATTCATAATGAAAAAGGCTATCCACCACCATAGAAGGAAGTGATGGTGTCTGAATGCAGATCAAAGAATACCATTTTCCACTTTATTACCTTCATGATTTTCTTCCAGAATATGTGATGTCTTCTTTCACAATATGAGAATACAGAAATATATATTGCATGATAGCACAGATATATCATATTGCTTGCCACCTCAGGGAGGGAGAGAAGGAGAGAACTTGAATCACAAAAGTCAGCAAACAAATGTTAAAACTGTTTCTGTATGCAATTAAGGGGAAAATATAATGTAGTGGAAATTTTAAAAAGTTATAAACTCCTTGAGGGTCAAAAAAAAAAAGACTTGTCTTTTGCCTCTCTTTTGTATCCCCAGCACTTAGCACAGTGCTTGGCACATAGTAGGTGCTTACTAGATGTTTATTGATTGATCACTGTTAGAAAATTCTTACTTTAAAAAAGAGGCAAGTTGTAAGCAATTTGAAGTATTTAATAGCTATGAAAGATGCAGTACTACTTGATGGAATGGCAATGAGTAATTAAGTGGAGAGAATGAGAAGAATAAAGCAGATTTTTCTTCTCCTTTCCCTGCTCTCTCCATCTTCTATACTCTCTGGATCTGATTTTGAAACTCAGATCTTCTCCAACCCACTCTCCTTCCTCCTACATTCAACAACTTCGGTCAATTAAGGGATTATCATCAGTAATGCACATGGGCATCTTCATTTCATAGCTTACACCATTAGACTGAAGTACCACTTTTATAAAGTCAAAATACTGTCTCAAAGTTAATTTTAGAACACAATCTCATGCTGACCGGGTTTATGCTCAAGGTTAGAATGGCCTTAGATAAAGACAATGGGTCTGTAAAAAGTAACTAGATTGCAACAAAGTTTACAACATTTAAAAGTCATTTCCTTGCTTTGATACTTCACTTCCTGAAAAAAGTAAACAAAAAAGAAAGGAGGAATTTGCAGATGTTAATCTGAGTCCTTGTTGCTAAACAAAACTAATTTCTATCTCTACCTTCTACCCCCTTTGGAAACTACTATTTAGGACAAGAGGAAAAAGGTCATGTAGCAGTTTCAAGACGCTCCGGGAGCAGCTTCACTGGATAGAGAGCCAGACCTAAAGGCAGGTCCTAGGTTCAAATGTGACCTCAGATACTTTCTAGTTGCCCTGAGCAAGTCACTTAACCCCAGTTGTCTAACCCTTACAATTCTTCTGCCATGGAATCAATACTTAAATCTTGATTCTAAAACAGAAAATGGGGGTGGGGGAGAGGTTGACTCTAAACCTAGTCATAAAAAAAAAATCATCTCCCTTATGTGGGAAAATGGTGGGATTGGCATCCATCTGGCTAAGTGTTTAAATAGCCAGCAGAATGTGGCTACAAAAGGGAGGAAAATGGCTAGATTCCCTGAGAGGGAAGGAGATTAAAGGCTTCAAGAATGAAAAATGACTCAGATGGGTGGAGATAGCAGGTACTCATGAAAAATCACACAGCTTCAAGGCAAAAACAAGTTTTTAATATGAGTATAGATTTAGCCCTTGTTTAACATAGCTATACCATAAGGCATGGATTTAATCCTATCAACCTTAGCAACCAGAGATCCAGAAACGGGAAAGAATTCAAGCCTCATTCCTTACCAGTGGCATAAACCTTCCCTACTCTTAAAAAACCCAAGATTCCAACTCCTCCTTTCTAACAAAGTTATTTCATTTACTTTTCTTTTTAATAATCCACATTTAATAGGCACAAGAGTGGTAAAGGCAATGGGAGTTAAGAAAACTTGCTGGCCAGGGTCACATAGCTAGGAAGTATCTGAGGTCACATTTGAACACAGGACCTCCTGCCTCTGGGTCTGGTTCTCAATCCACTGAGCTATTTAGCTGCCCCCCTAAAAAATGATTATGATGAAAACAGAATAGCATAAGAAGACTCAAAAGTAAAACCTGGAAAACTATATATAGGATTACAAAATGTAAGTGGAAAAAACAATAACCATATAGAATGCTTCCAGATTATAATAAAGCTTGATCTCAAAGAATGGTTATAAGGCACATCCCTTTCCTTTATTTTTTTTTAAACAATCAAATTCCATCTTAGAATCAATATTGTGCGTTAGCTCTAAGACAGAAGAGAGGCAAGGGCTAGGCAATGAGGGTTAAGTGACTGGCCCAGGGTCACATAGGTAGTAATATCTGAAGCCAATTTGAACCTAGGACCTACTATCTCCAAGCTCGGCTCTCAATCCACTGAGTCACCCAGCTGCCCTCATCCTCCATGCTTCTTTGCAGAGGTGAGACACTAGATAAATTGGCAGCCTTTTCTGAGATGATGGTTACTTTTGCTGAACTATTTGTTCCCTTCAAAATAGGTAGTAAGTGATAACATTTGTATAACCCAGTATAATTGCATATCAGCTTCGAGAGTGGGAAGGGAAGAAGGGAGGGAAAGAAAATGAATCATGTGAAGATGGGAAAAAAATTTTTAATTACAAATAAACAAATAAAATAAAATAAAAATTATTTAAATGAACTATTTGTTCCCTCTTTTATATTTTTATTTGTGAGATGGCTTTCTGGGAAGATGAGATGATATGAAATAAAAACTATCAATGAAATTTACTTTATATAGCATCCTATTAGTTTCAATCCAAGGGTCTTAACCTCCTGTGATTCAAGCAAAGGGAAACATAGGGCAGTATGACATAGCAGAAAAGAGACATGGATGTGAGGCCAAAAGAGCTATGTTCCAATCCTACCTATTAGAGTAATTTAAACTCTCTGAACCTTCATTGAGAAAAATGAGAGGAAGGATTAGAGAAACTAGCATCTAAGATATTTTCCAAGTCTAAATTAATCACCTGTGCTTGCATTTAGACATCAGGGACTGCCACATGTTCTTTTGGTGCCTAGTCCTACAGACAAGTTCTTGCCCAGTTCTCTTGTTTCTTTTTTGAGAAGCTGAAAAGACAATCTCCAACCAGGTGTCTAAATCAAATTGGGGACCCTTATTCTGCAGGAATACAAGTCTTCCTGGAAACCTTAAGTGCCAGGAAACATATGGTATGCCTAAACAAAAGAGTTTGGTCTTCCTTAGAACACTCTTGAGTGAATACTATATCTAATGAGATAGGTAATTCTCTTTCCAAAATACACTAGTGAATCATATTTAAAAACAACCACACCCACACAGTGATGACTATATTTGACAAGAGTTAAGCTTTATAATCAAAAATAATAGTTTCAAAGATGTAAGAGATAATTCAGTCCCAGAGTTGCCAACATTTTTGTAATAATAATAATATCATATCAGTATAGTGCTTTAATATTAACAAAACTCTTCCATTACACTCCCTTTACCAACTCTTAGAAGCAGCAAATATATTATTATCGCTATTTTAAAGATGAAAAACCTGATCTTCAAAAGAGATGACTAGCCCATGATCACACAGCCAGTAAATGACTAGTCAATGTTCCAGCCATGAAAATACATGAAAGGTAAAAAGTTTTGGCAGGCCACTATCTTCTAAATATCACCTTTAATTTTGTGCTGAATACTTATTTTTTCAAAAAATACATGAGAAATGCCAGAACAGAAACAACAACACTTTTACCATTATAATTAGCTAATTTTCCTCAACAGCAACAAAAATAATAAAAGCAAATAAAAGCTCAAAATGGTTTACTGAAACCTTTAAATCCTGGAGGGCTCCCATCTAGTAAACAGGCAAAAGCTCAATGGGATCTCAAGGTTTTGGCATCCACAGGGCTTCCTTTATGTCTTAAGTAAGATGCTACCTTCTGCAAGTGACCTTTCGCCCTCCCCTGCTGCAAATGTCTACTCCTCTGAAAGTGATGCACTTCAGATATGGCTTGTATGAATGCAGAAGTCTCCCTCATTAGAATTCCTTGATAGCAGGGAGGGACTGTTTTTTGCTTTCTTTTTATCTCCATCGTTTAGCACAGAGCCTGGCAGATTTAATAAATGTTTAACTAATTAATTGTTAGGTACTTTAATAAATGCTTGTTGAGCGACTTCTCTGCCATTTACTAATGGATTTATTTTTTATCCTGCTGCCCAGAATTGCTAGCCATTAACACCAATCTTTAGTCATTATGAATAAGTAGTTCATGTGGGGGGTGGGAGGGTGTGAATTTGTCATTAAGGTAAACAGAGCCAAAGTTACAAAATTTAAAATGAAGAAAGATACTGTATTTCTTGTAAATACTTTTGGCTACCAAGATTATAAAATACTAAGTGGTTACCGAGAAACTTCCCCAAAATTTTCGGTAAATATCCAATTTGGTATTGGTAGAATATGCCTCTGAAGTGGAAACATGATTTTGTGCACTGTTGGCCACCTCCGATCATTCTTACCCAGCCCTCGTACTTTGAAAAGGCACTTTAAAGTTCAAGGCTCTAGAGAAACGAGGGTTTTCAGGACAGACAAACAGGTCCAGTTACTTAAGTGACTCGTCTGAAATTATACATCCAGGTACATGTGGGAGTCAAGACTAGAGAAATCAATTCTCCCGATTCCCAGGGCAATTTCTTTTTCAATTGCCCCAGTCAGTTAGTTAGTGCCTGCCTGCAAGTTCCAAGCTCCAAGTGAACATGGATGCTTTCATCCAAATAGCTTTTTTCAGGGAATAAATGCCGCGAGAAGGAGGGAGCAGCTCAGCTACAAATCTAATCCCCAACTTCCCAATGCCAGAAAGATTCCCTCCTTCCCTTCCTAAATTCACGAGAGGCAAACTTGAGTCCCGAACTCAAGGAATGACCTCCGCGAGGGTTTCCCCCTTCCCTGTGCCTGCTCCCTGGCCCGGAACCCAGTTGGTGTGGGCGGAGGGTTGGCCCATTTTTTCAAGTCCGGCCCCGGCATCGCCCCAAATGCTCCCTCTTTCAGTTGTAGTTGCAGCCCCCGCTCTCCCATATCGCCCTTACCGTCCTCTCTGGGCACCGTCAAGTGGGTATAGTAGGTGGATATAGACTCATCCATGGCTGCACAACTGGAAGAAGAAGGTGCAGGAGCAGAGAGAAGAAGGAGAATTAAGAGGAGGAGGACACCTCTGCTCCGGCCGCGGCCCGGCTCGGCCTCCCAGCCGCGGGGATTCCAGGTTCCGGCCGGTGACGTCACAGAGATAAATGGGAGGGGCCCTGGCTCCGGGTATTCGGAGGAGGGCCTGCACTCCAGGAACAAATTCTGGCTGCCTCTAAATTCAGGGGGTGCCAGCGTGGGTGTGCTGGAGGAGCCGGGGCTGGATTCCAGAAGACATCCAGCTGTACAAAATCCGGCCCACGCGGACCGACCGCTCGCAGAGAGAGTTGTTAGGACAAGTTAGAGTTATAAGAGGCGAGGGGTGAGAGGCAAGGGGTCTTCTTGGAGGGTAAAGGACTCCTCCGGCATGGGAATGAGAGGTGACATGAAGAAGGGAGGTAGAAAAGCTCTGAAGGACAAATTTTAGAATCTCTGTGGTAGAGGTTAACCAGACAACGAACATTAATAAGGGCCTACTAGACAGTCAAATTTTTATTAAGTACCTACTATATGGGCCAGGCACTGGGCTCTATGCTGAAGATAAAATGAAAGGTAAACGACTATGGGTGCTCTCGAGGAGCTAATGCTGGAACGGGGAAGAAAACTTGCAGTCATGTACAATCTATACCAAGGATAAATTAGAAATAATCAAAAGAGGGAAGGCACCAGAATTCAAGGAGATAGAGAATGGCAATCGGTGCTACTCTGTGATGGGGAGAACAGGCACATCCAAAAAAGCAATACCAAGGATAAATTAGAAATAATCAAGGGAGATAGGAAAGGTGTCCTAGAGTGTATGATGCCATTGGCAATCTCTCCTCAATCTTTTACCTAACCCTCAATACAAATCTGCAGAAAATTACCTTTCCCAAGCTTCCTGGAGAATAGAGACTTTTTCTTATTTGTGTCTCCAGTGCTTAGCACAGTGCCTGGCATATCTTAAGTGTTTAATAAATTTATCATATTGTATATTCAAACTCCAACTCAAGAAAGTTATTTATCAAATTACATAACAAAATGTGAAAGCAAACCAAAAAGACTGTCCCTGCCTTCAAGAAGGAAGAAGAGGAGAGAAAGGGACAGGATGGGGAACATTGGAGCAATAGTAAAATATCAATAAGATACTCCTAACAAAAACATGTTAACATGGAATCTAGGATCCCAAACTTGTGGCCTAGTGGGATCTGATGAACCCCAAGTTTCAGGACTAGCTTATAGGTTGGAGACACCAAAGCTTGTACTTGTTCCCTGTTCCCATGGGAATTTACCCTGAAGGGAATCCCAGGCTGGCAGTTTCAGACTGAGTGGGAGACCCTCAATGACAATCCTTGTTGGGTGAGATAAGCATATGCTAAGGACCCTCTTTGTTTTAGGTAGTCTCCCCTATCTTATCAGACCCTATCCCAAGAAAAAGGTCCCTGGGCAGGAACCTTCCTTTAGTATACAGTGTAAGTAGCCCCTCCTCTTACAGCCTAGCCACTAACTGTGATTCCTTTCCCAAGCTTGATTGTATCCTGTCAATGAGTTTGAACACTCCCATTTTCTTTGTAACTATAGTGATGTCAATCATCTTTCCTTGTCCCCCCCAAATGGTATATAGATTCCCCAAATTCTTTTGTTCCTTGGAGTCGTCATCCAGCATTGTGGCACTCCCAGGGATAACATCCCCAGAGTCCAGGGTTTATACCCTGAAAAAGTAGTGGCACCTGACTGAGTAAAGAATCAAATACTGGACTTATCCCTCTCCTGATTAAAGACTTGGTTTTTCTGACTATTTAATAGTTCTGTGTTATTTCCAAGTTAACAAGCAAAAAAAACAAAAACAAAAACAAAAAAAACACACAAACATAAAACCACAAAATTTCAAAGTTAGGAACAATATTTTGAGCCAGGAAGTTTGCTTGCTTTTTTTAAGTTTAATCCTAATTTATCTCTTGGCAACTTCCACCTATTGCTCCAAGTCTCTGTCTCTGTCTCCCTTTCTCTCTCTCTGTCTCCCTCTCTCTCTCTTTCTCTCTCTCTCTCTCTGTGTCTCCCTCTCTTTCTCTCTCTCTCTCTCTCTCTCTCTGTCTCCCTCTCTCTCTCTCTCCCCCCTTCCTCCCTCTTGCTCTTTTTCTCTCTCTCTTCACATATATACATACACACACATAAAAAATATATATATCTACATATATATGTGTGGTGGTGGTGTTCTGTCATTTTTTGTCTTGTCTGACTTAATGAACTCATTTGGGGTTATCTTGGCAGACAATAGAGTATTTGCCATTTCCTTCTCCAACTCATTTTACAGATGAAGAAACTGAAGCAAATAGGGTTAAGTGACTTCCCAGGGTCACACAGCCAGTAGGCTTTGGAAAACAGTTGCTCTATCCACTGTTCCCCCTAGCATATATGTGTGTACATTAATGTATATATAGATACTAAATAGATATGTCTATATATAGATATGTATTATAGGGACAGTTAGGGAACTCTATGGATAGAGCACCAACCCTGGATTTAGAAAGACTTATCTTCCTGAATTCAAATCTGTCTACTAGCTAGGTGACCCTGGGCAAGTCATTTGACCTTTTATGCCTCAGTTTCCTCACATGTCAAATGGGTATGATGGCACCTACTTTCCAAGGTTATGAGAATCAAATTAGATATTTATAAAGCAGTTATTGACACATTTGTTGTTGTTCAGTCATTTCAGTTATGTCAGACTCTTTGTTACCCTTTTTGAGGTGTTCTTGGCAAAGATACCAGACTGGTTTACCATTTCCTTCTCCAGCTCATTTGATAGATGAAGAAACTGAGGCAGATAGGGCTAAGTGATTTGCCTAAGATCATAGAGCTAATAAGGGTCTGAGACCAGATTTGAATTCAGGAAGGTGAATCTTCTTGACTCCAGGCCCAGCACTCTATCCACTGCACTCCTAGATGCCCATTATTGGCACATAGTAAGCAATATATAAATGTCATTATTATTATTATTATTACTATTATTATTATTCCTGTCATGTTTTCTGATACCAAATTTATGGTGTGTGTTCTTCAAGTAAAACTGTGTTGTGGTATGGATTCTTTTTCAGGTATGGAACAGGCTAGATAGGGAGACCTAGCCACTAAGGAGATTCTAGCCATGACACTATCATTAAAACTAGTAGCCTTGGGCAAGTCACTTAAGTGACTGGTCTTTATTTTTCTCCTATGTAAAATGATAGGGTTGGATTCAATAATCTTTAAGGTCTACTAATTCTGTAATTCTACAAACCTATGAATCTATAAATTAGAGTAATTTCAACAAGTATTAAGAGCCATACTTCCTCCAAGCATTGTTCTAGATGCAGTGAGAAGAGTATGTAAAGTTTTGGTGCAAAAAGAAGGGAAAAAATGAAGTCATCAACCTTGAGGAATTTCATTCTAATGGGGGGAAGGATAGTAGTGGAATGATGACAATAATAACATGTACATATATAAGTAAATACAAAATAATAAGTGATATTAATAATCATATTTTGTGCTAATTATTTTAAATATTTTAACAATTAATTTAATGAAATTATTTTAAGAAAAGTTTTTAAACCCTTACCTTCTGTCTTAGTATCAATTCTAAGACAGAAGAGTGGCAGGGACTAGGCAATTGGGGTTAAGTGATTTTCCCAGGGTCACATAGCTAGAAAGTGTCTGAGGCCAGATTTAGACCAGGGTCCTCCACACTCTGGGCCTGGTGCTTTGAAGTCAGTCTTTTTCAACTCTTATTGTATTAAAAAATTGAGTCAAGTTGAGCATAGTTGAGTTTTTTATCAACTTGACATTGAAAACACTCTTCTACCAGAATAGTTTCTGAACTAGATTAATGAACTAGAACATCAAAGTACTTTCTGTGAGGGTTAGAAAAAGTTATTTGAACATTATTGCCCAGAAGACTGATCTAGGGCAGGATTGGGACACCCAAAATAGCAGTTGACAGAAATTGGAAGAGAGCCATCAGCCCTTTTTCTTCTGCAGGGGACCCAGGACAGCTGTTGCTCTTGCTCATAGAAAAAAAAAGTAACCCAGATGGTGACTATGATGATGCTGATAGCAAAAATAGAATTAGTTCCAGACTAGAATTTTTATGGCTCTTTGTGTGTGTGTGTGTGTGTGTGTGTGTGTGTGTGTGTGTGTGTGTGTGTGTGTGTTTTAATGTTCCCAGGCTAAGGGCCAAATGCAGTACAGAAAACACACAACTTATATTGACTGGAAACAGTGTTAGGCAACCAAAAGCAAATGTATGATCTGGTCACCAGGATTCACTTTCTTTTTTTAAACCTTTACCTTCTGTCTTAAAAGTGGCATTAAGTATCAGTTCTAAGGCAGAATAGCCATAAGGGCCAGGCAATTGGGTTTAAGTGACATGTCCAAGATCACACAGCTAGGAAGAGTGCGATGCCAGAGTTGAACCCAAATTTGAGCTCCCATCTCAGTCTTACTCTAGCTGCTACCCATGGAGCTGCCCACCTGGATTCTCTTTCAAACCCAATTCTTTGTGGTTATTAAGCAGGGAAGGAGAAGCAAGCAACTAACCAATCACTTAAGAAACACTTATCAAAAGGCATACTATGTGCCAGGCACTGTGGTAAATGCTGGAGATATAAAAAGAGACAAAGGACAGTTCACCTGCCCTAGCTGGGTTTATAGTCTAAAGAGAGAGACAACAAAGCAAGTAAATCTGGTTTTTAATGGAGTGCATGCCCCCAAGCTACTCTCCCAACCTTTATTTGGGGATCCACACCTCTGGGCTACTTAATTTAGAAAGAGAAGCTCTAAAGGGTCCAAGATGACTTTCTAATGCTATTGTTCTCCCCACTGAGCTTTATCCGTTGATTATTCATGGGTATCAATTGCTTAGCCAGACTTCATTAGTCATTAGGATGTGGTATTTAAGGGGGTGGAATGGTATAAACCATCCTCCTGAAAGTCTGTGACATAATCTCCCATAATCCATAAAGGCCATGAGAAAAGGCACATGCTTAAAGCGCAAATAATCTGGGCTCTACTTCCAGGCTGAATCAAGCAAGCAAGCAAAAGTCAGGGTGGGTGTACTTTGATTTGCTGTGGGCCAGGATATTGCTGGAACTGGGGAAGACTTGGTTTCACACTGTCTCTCCCTTCTCACTCCCACACCAGTAACAGACTTTTGCAAACCAGCTGGGACAGGGAGGTTAACTTTGCCCCCAGGCAGATTCAGCTGAGACCCAGCTGGGGGTCCTTTGGGCATGTTGAAAAGGGGTAGCTCACAGTCTCTGAAAGACTTTCCTGAAGTCCCCAACATGCTTCTTTTGTGTTCCTTGTGGAGTCTCAATTCTGCCTTTCCCCATTTCAGCTGGTGTTTCTGTGGCTCCCCTTTGGGAGATATATTACTCTTCTGGGAGTGCTTTAGGAATGATGACGAAATATCCAAAATCCTTGAGTCTCCTTGGAGTGCACAAAGTCTTCCTCTGGTCAAGGAGAATGGGATGTGAAAATCTGAAGCTGAAACCAAGGAGTTCTTTTCACTCCAACCAAGTTCTCCCCCCACCCCCAAGCTTCTAGAAGCTTGAATTTCCAGGTTCCAAACTGGTCTCCTCGTTCATACAAATTATCCTGCATCTGGCACAGTGAATCACACTTACCAGAGGGTTTGAAGAAAACAGTGCTTTAATTAAAATCATATTGAATACCCATATGTATAGATAATTCTGAAGGTAATTTAAAAGCCACCAGAAGATAAAAGCCACCAGCAAGGAGGATCCCAAGGAATCTCTGGAGCTCCCCAACAAAGTTTCAAAAACCACATTAATATTCCTCTTCTCCAGTGACCCTCTACTAAATGAATTAAGCAGCTAGTTCAGTCAGGAAGACCTGAGTTAAAATCTAGCATCAGATACAAGCTACATGACACCCACCGGACAAGTCACTTAACACCACTTGCCTCAGTTTCCTCATCTGTCAAATGAGATGGAGAAGGAAATGGCAAATTATTCCAGTATCTCTAACAAGAAAAAAGGAGATCCCAAAAAGTGGGATGTGAATGAAAACAATGTAAATGTATCAAAACCAGGGAGGGAAAGCATTTGGATTCAAATTAAAAAAAAAAATGTTTAAAATGTCTTACATGGGGCATTAGGTGGCTCATTGGATAGAGAACTAGGTCTGGAGATGGGAGATCTTGGATTCAAATATGACCTCAGATACTTCCTAGCTACATGACCCTAGGCAAGTCACTTAATCCTAGTTGCCTAGTCCTTACCACTCTCTGGCCTTGGAACTGATACTCAGTATCAATTCTAAGATAAAAAGTAAGAGTCTAAAAATATGTCATACATGTAATTGGGGAATATTTTATGAAATTAAAATATATTGAAGAAAAATATGAACAAAACTGGAAACAAAGGGAAGGTCCATCGACCAGAGAACAGCTGCACACATTTTCATAGGTGAATATAATGGAATACTATTGTACAGGGATAATATATATCTATGAAGGGTATAAGGTAAGAAAGAAATGAGAAGACTTATATGAACTGATGTAATATAACGTTGACAGAATCAGAAGGAGAATTTATATTCTAAGAATGTTTTTAAAAATAAATACTTTGGGGGCAGCTGGGTAGCTCAGTGGATTGAGAGCCAATCCTAGAGACAGGAGGTCCTAGGTTCAAATTTGACCTCAGACACTTCCCAGCTGTGTGACCCTGGGCAAGTCACTTAACCCCCATTGCCTAGCCCTTACCATTCTTCTGCCTTGGAATCATGTGATTCCAAGATGGAAGGTAAGGGTTTAAAAAAAAAACACTTTTAATAAAGTAAAAAAATTCTTCCTTAAAAGAGATGGCTCTCTGGGAAGGGGAAGAGTAAGAGGAAAGAGAAAAATATTGGAGGAAATTTAGAAGATTCAAAACCAAAAGTAATTAACAAAATTTGAAAAAGAATTGTACAATATTAAGAAGTACATGAATCAATTGTACAAAAAATCAAGCCATTCTCCAATTGATAAATGGTCAAGGGACATGAATAGGCAGTTTTCAGTCAAAGAAATCAAAACTATTAATAAGCACATGAAGAAGTGCTCTAAATCTCTTATAATCAGAGAGATGTAAATCAAAACAACTCTGAGGTATCACCTCATACCTAGCAGATTGGCTAACATGACAGCTATGGAAAGTAATGAATGCTGGAGGGGATGTGGCAAGGTTGGGACATTAATTCATTGCTGGTGGAGTTGTGAATTGATCCAACCATTTTGGAGGGCAATTTGGAACTATGCCCAAAGGGCCACAAAAGACTGTTTGCCCTTTGACCCAGCCATAGCACTACTGGGTTTGTACCCGAAAGAGATAATAAGTAAAAAGACATGTACAAGAATATTCTTAGCTGTGCTTTGTGGTGGCAAAAAAAATTGGAAAATGAGGGGATGCCCTTCAATTGGGGAATGGCTGAAAAAATTGTGGTATCTGATGGTGATGGAATACTATTGTGCTCAAAGGAATAATAAAGTGGAGGAATTCTATGGGAACTGGAACAACCTACAGGAATTGATGCAGAGTGAGAGGAGCAGAACCAGGAAAACATTGTACACAGAAACTGATACACTGTGGTACAATCAAATGTAATGAACTTTTCCATTAGTATCAATCCAATGTCCCTGAACAATCTGCAGGGATCTAGGAGAAAAACACTATCCACAAACAGAGGACAAACTGTGGGAGTAAAAACACTGAGGAAAGGCAACAGCTTGACTACAGGGAGGGAGGGGATATGATTGAGGAAAGAGTTTAAATGAACACCCTAATGCAAAAACCAATAACATGGAAATGAGTTTGGATTGAGGACACATGTGATACCCAGAGGAATCACGCATCACCTATGGGAGGGGTGGGGGGTGAGGATGAAAAGAAAATGATCTTTGATTTTAATGAATAATGTTTTAAAATGACCAAATAAAATGTTTAAAAGGGAAGAAAAAAAAAGAAGTACATGAAATACTGCTCCAAAGGTCTAGAAATAACCAAAATAAAAATCAAGACAAGTTTTCATTTCGAAATCAACAAACTGGCAGAGAAAACAAACGATGGGAATAGACTCAATGCTATGATGTTAGATGTTTAAAAAAACCACAACTCTGAAAGAAAAAAAAGTATCCACAACACACTTTTAAGTTTACTTTGCATCAACATTTTCTCTATCCTTTATCTAAACAATTTAAAAAAAAACAATAAAGGGAGCCCTTATTTATAGCATTTATAGCAAGTTCCTGAGCAGTAAATGTTCACAATGATGTGAGCCAATTCAAGTCAGCTCCAGAACAACTGAAATCAAGGCACGCTTGGTAGAACTGGGAATGAGACCAACCATTCTAAAACTGTATTTGGAGATATGCTTTAAAAAAGTGGCTAAAATGACCATCTTCTTTGACCAGATATTCCCTTGGTTAAGCATGTGTTCCAAGAAGATCAATGACAGAAGAGACCCACATACACCAAAATGTTTATAGCAACACTTGTAATAATAACGAACTTTACAAAGTAGATGCCTACTGACTGAGGAATAGCTAAATAATTGTGGTCCATGAATATAAGGAACTACTTGACACAGTGGATAAGACTGACTTGGAGTCAGTGAATAAATAAACATTTATTAAACAACTATTTTGTGCCGAGTACTGTGTCAGAGCTGGAGAGAATGAAAAGTGAAAGACAGTCCCTGCTCTCAAGGAACTCACAGTCTAACAAGGGAGACAACATGAAAATATATATACATATTTATAAATAGGATGTATACAGGATAAATTGGAAATAACCAGCAGAGGGTAAGGGAAAAATTCCCTGTAGAAAGCAGAACTTTGAAGGAAGCTCCAGGGAACAGAAATGAGCTAGGAAAGCTTTATGAGCATGAGGAATAGCCAATGAAAATGCATAGTTTAGAAGTAGAATGTACTTTGGGAGAAATGTCAAGGAGGACAATGTTCCTGGATCAAAATGTACTTTGGGGGAAGAAGGAGAATGGATGTAAGGTGTAAAAAAACTGGGAAAACTGGGAAGGTGAGAGTAGAGCTAGGTTATGAAGGGGTTGAAATACTGAATAGAAGATATATTTGATGGGGCAGCTAGGTGGCTCACTGGATTGAAAGTCCAAGAGACAGGAGGTCTTGGGTTCAAATATGGCCTCAAACTCTTCCTAGCTGTATGACTCTGGGTTAATCACTTAACACCCTTTGCCCAGTTCTTACTGCTCTTCTGTCTTGGAAATTTAACATAGTATTGATTCTAAGATGGTAGGTAAGGGTTTAAAAAATATTTATATATATTTGATGATTGTGAATTTTAGATTTACTCCACCCTGCTTAGTTTTTAGAATTTTAGCAACCAGGAATGTATACATCCCCACTTAAGAATTAAGTGTGGGGAAGGATGGTTTGTGACCCGTGTGTGCTAGCAAGTGACAAATCAGAAACAACTGACTGACCCCCTGGGCTGTCCTAAGCCAAGTTTAAGCCACCATTGGTACATGTGAGACATAGGAAGTAATGTAAAGAACTGACTTTATATTTCATATCACTTCCTGTGATAGGGATGGGGGGGCATCTTTTGTGGTGGTTCTTGACCTGGAGGGCTGGAGCAGGGAGACCTGTGACTGCTTCTCTTAGGCGACCACATGGTGAGTGTTAAGGCTTGTAAAAATTCATTTAGTATTATCATTTACAGGCTGAATTCTCTTTCCCTGACTTTCTGAAGGCACCAGCCTCCAAGGAAGCCCCTCATCTTGGAGGAAGCCTCATGGCTGGAAGCCGAGCTAGATTTAATCTTTGGGAAGGTCCCTTGGTTGAGGTCTCTGAACTCTCTTTGGCTCAGGTGTAACAGTTAAATTAGCCTCTTGTAATAAAAGTATTATATTTTTATGAGGTTTATTAAGGATTATTAGCAAACAAGGAATAAAGAAAACACAAAATAAGAAAAGCATGTGCCTAGGGCACATTAACCCATTCACATTCACTTACTACATCTTGCGAGCCGAGTAGAGAGACGCGTGTGCTTACAAGCAGAAGAAGAGTGTCTTGGGAGGCAGAGAGACCTTTAAATATTCAATTGTGTTCTCACCCAGGTGGAGATTCAGGTGAGATTATAGGGAATTCTGGGAAGTAAGAAGGACTTCTGGGAATTGAAGTCTGGGGTTCAAATCTCCATTTTTATACTCCCTGTGATCCTATTGGGAAAAGTTTCCCCAAAGGATCATAGATGTATAATTAACTTAAAGATTGCAATAATTTGTGGATAAAAGGAAAAGAGAACAAAACCAATTAATTGCTAGTAAAGTAAAGGAAAAATAAATCTATAACAGGTCCTTGAATCAGGGCCCAATTAAAATGATATAAGCAAGTAAATATTTACCCAGCCAGTAGCCAGGACTACATAAAGTTGCCACACTATGAAAAACAGAAAAGGGACTAGATTATAGAAGCCAGGTAGGAGCCAAATTTGAGATACTTGTCTGTAAGTATTTTCAAGAAGAGTGTGGATACAAGGAAGGCCACAACAACATATGCCAAGTGTCACAACCTCAAGTCCACGTTAATATTTCCTATGTGCTCTTTTTGGCACTATTCAGGTTTAGCTTTGTGCTTCTTTGGCCCTGTGCAATGGCTCTTTTGTATATCTTGCCCTGAAATTGGACAGAATCATTAAGCAAGGTCCCATATTTTTTTAAAACAATTAGTGGCATCATTTTTATAGTCTCAAGCTTTGGAGGGCATGCATTGACATTATAGCAAATGTATTTTAAAATTATATTACTGCTAAATCAAAAAAAGTTAAAGAAAATCTTAATACTGGTTACATGTGCTTCAAATATAAAAAGGAGAAAAAAATAAAAAACTGACATAGTATATTGCACTTGCAAGAAAATTTTAAAATTCAAAAATATAGCTTATAATCATTGACACACTGTGTCACCTAAGGAAATATAGAATACAAGGCTTTCTCATCAAAAATGAGATCCATTTCCTCTTCATATCCGACCATGATCCATTGTGAGTACAAGCAAATGAATTTTACAAAGTAACAGTTTTTTTTTAATAAAGAACAGTAGTACAAATATGTAGGTATCAATATCCCCAAAATTATCAATAGTCCAGTTAATTACAATAGCAAACAAAAACCACTATCATTTTTTTACATAAGTTGTATGACATTTAAAGAAAAAATGGATACTTGTCACATTTTTCAGGTGTAGCAATGTTTCAACCTTGGCAAACATATTTTTAAGCAAAGTAAAACTTATTTGGGTCTAGAACATCATCAAGAAATCTAGATATCATTTTTTAAAATGTGGCAGAGGAGTCTAGGAAAAACCCAAACCCCTGTACTGTTGATGTTGGGTAAAGTGAGCTGAAGAGTTATAAATGAGAGCTGCTCCACTTTTGGGAGTGCTCCAGGGATTATATATGCCCTGGGATTAATATATGTATATATTATATGCCCTGGGATTAACTTCCCAGCTCCTTTGTTATGAGACTGTGATGTCCCATCCGTTTACATTTTTATAAATGTGGGAGGTGGGGATTAAAATTGTATTTCACTTCAGCTACTAAAATGGACCTTACCTCCTGTTAGGGGAAGGCAAAATGACCAGAGATTGTTAAAAAAAATTCTAAAAATCATGTCTAAAGACCCCTTAAAATCAGTTTGAGATATTTAGTTCATTAAATTTTCCAAAGGTTGTTATAAAATTATAGCAATGTTCTGATGAAGTCCATCTATCCTCTATGTGACAATTTACAAAGTCAAAACTGATTTTATATGGGCTTATTCAATGTTTGTTCAGTGTAGTTATAGGGGAAAAGGCAACAGAATATAGCAGTAGTTAAAACCCAGTACATTAAAACAATTCAGTGTAACAGAATAGTATTGAATGCATTAATATATGAACTTGAAACCAACAAAATTAAATCTTAAATAAAACAATCAGCAAAATGCAATAAAATACAGAGATATTTTATAAAACATTAGAGTCTGAAAAGCCTTAAAAATATAACCTTCAGTTTCTTTAAAGTTCCTTGTTTTGGGGGCAGCTGGGTAGCTCAGTGGATTGAGAGCCAGGCCTAGAGATGAGAGGTCCTAGGTTCAAATCTAGCCTCAGACACTTCCCAAGTCACTTGACCCCCATTCCCCAGCCCTTACCACTCTTCTGCCTTGGAGCCAATACACAGTATTGACTCCAAGACAGAAGGTAAGTATTTAAAAATAAAAATAAAGTTCCTTGTTTTTTTTAAATTAATTATCCATTTAGATGCCTATTGTCAGAAGGCAGAAGATTGGTAAGGGGTAGGCAATGCAGGTCAAGTGACTTGCCCAGGGTCACACAGTGAGGAAATGTCTGAAGCCAGATTTTAACCAGGACCTTCCATCTCTAGGCCTGGCTCTCAATGCACTGAGCTACTGAGCTGCCTCCCCATAGTGAGGGTGGGTTTTTGGGATCTCAAATTAGGCCAAAGACTTGCAGGGAGCTGAATTTTTCCCCTGAATCTCAGGTAAGATCAATAAAAGGACCAGTGCACTCAAAAATATCCTTTTAAATAAGCCATGCTTGTAACTTCCTGTTTGGAAAAGTCTCGTCCTTCTCTTTCTACCCCACTATGGTCCCCTGCCCCTTGCCACATGGAGGCTAATTGTAGCCTAAGGAAAAATCACCCCCGTTTTTACCAGCTGGTTTTTGATCCTGAAGAAATTGGGTCTCCTACCAGCAGCCTGGGGTGATATTTGATCTGGCTCGGAGGCCAGTTGCTGGGGCCGGGTCTGGAGCTGGGCCGGTCGTGACCGGGAGAGTGATCTGTGTCTGGATTGCACACGAGGTGAGTGATCTGAATCAAGAAGGTATGGAGTGGATGGCTGGAACAAGCTGAATCAACAATAGCTTTGCAAGGGTAAAAAAAACCTTGGCCAGAGAAATGTGGCTTAAAAAGATAATTATCTAGGCTAACTTTTTAAAAAAAAAATTTGAGAAGTTCTCATCCAATCTAGTGATTGCCATTAACTGTAACAGTTAAATTAGTCTCTTGTAATAAAAGTATTATATTTTTATGAGGTTTATTAAAGATTATTAGCAATCAAGGAATAAAGAAAATACAAAATAAGAAAAACATGTGCCCAGGGCACATTAGCCCATTCAAATTCACTTACTACATCTTGTGTGCCAAATAGAGAGACCAAAAAAAAAAGTGGAGCTGGAGTGAGACCTTTAAATACTCAATTGTGTTCTCACCCAGGTGGAGACTCAGGTGAGATTATAAGGAATTCTGGGAAGTAAGAAGGACTTCTGGGAATTGAAGTCTGGGGTTCAAATCTCCATTTTTACACAGGCCAGACTGGAGTAGATCTTCTACCCTTTTTCTTCTTTCTCCCTCATTCTTAATTTCTTCCTTCTGTTGTAAATAAATCACTATAAAATTCTATTCTGACTTGAGTATTTCATTGGTATTTAGAATTTAAATCCCTGGTGACCATTAAATAATATATTCAGTCTCAACCTTAAAAATTTACCCTTAACACACTGGAAGTGAAAGGGAGTCACTAGAGTTGACAAATAGGTACATGACATGGTTAAAACCATGCTTTATGATCACTTTTTTTTTTAATTTTATAGTATTTTATTTGATCATTTCCATGCATTATTCATTAAAGACAAAGATCATTTTCTTTTCCTCCCCCCACCCCCCGTAGCCGACGCGTGATTCCACTGGGTATCACATGTGTTCTTGATTCGAACCCATTGCCATGTTGTTAATATTTGCATTAGAGTGTTCGTTTAGAGTCTCTCCTCTGTCATGTCCCCTCAACCGCTGTATTCAGGCAGTTGCTTTTCCTCCGTGTTTCTACTCCCACAGTTTGCCCTCTGCTTATGAATAGTGTTTTTTCTCCTAGATCCCTGCAGATTGTTCAGGGACATTACACCGCCACTAATGGAGAAGTCCATTACGTTCGATTATACCACAATGTGTTTGTCTCTGTGTACAATGTTCTCCTGGTTCTGCTCCTCTCACTCTGCATCACTTCCTGGAGGTCGTTCCAGGCTCCATGGAACTCCTCCACTTTATTATTCCTTTGAGCACAATAGTATTCCATCACCAACATATACCACAATTTGTTCAGCCATTCCCCAATTGATGGACATCCCCTCATTTTCCAATTTTTGGCCACCACAAAGAGCACAGCTATTTATATTTTTGTACAAGTCTTTTTGTCCATTATCTCTTTGGGTTACAGACCCAGCAGTGCTATGGCTGGATCAAAGGGCAGACAGTCTTTTATCGCCCTTTGGGCATAGTTCCAAATTGCCCTCCAGAATGGTTGGATCAGTTCACAACTCTACCAGCAATGAATTAGTGTCCCTACTTTGCCACATCCCCTCCAGCATTCATTACTTTCCTTTGCTGTTATGTTAGCCAATCTGCTAGGTGTGAGGTGATACCTCAGAGTTGTTTTGATTTGCATCTCTCTGATTATAAGAGATTTAGAGCACTTCTTCATGTGCTTATTAATAGTTTTGATTTCTTTATCTGAAAACTGCCTATCCATGTCCCTTGACCAATTATCAATTGGGGTATGGCTTGATTTTTTGTACAATTGATTTAGCTCTTTATAAATTTGAGTAATTAAACCTTTGTCAGAGGGTTTTATGAAGATTTTTTCACAATTTGTTGTTTTCCTTCTGATTTTAGTTACATTGGATTTGTTTTTACAAAAGCTTTTTAATTTGATGTAGTCGAAATTATTTATTTTACATTTTGTGATTCTTTCTATGTCTTGCTTGGTTTTAAAGTCTTTCCCCTCCCAAAGGTCTGACATGTATACTATTCTGTGTTTACCCAATTTACTTATGGTTTCCTTCTTTATGTTTAAGTCATTCACCCATTTTGAATTTATCTTGGTGTAGGGTGTGAGGTGTTGATCAATTCCTAATCTCTCCCACACTGTCTTCCAATTTTCCCAGCAGTTTTTATCAAATAGTGGATTTTTGTCCCAAAACCTGGGATCTTTGGGTTTATCGTATACTGTCTTGCTGAGGTCGCTTGTCCCCAGTCTATTCCACTGATCCTCCTTTCTGTCTCTTAGCCAGTAACAAATTGTTTTGATGACTGCTGCTTTGTAATATAGTTTTAGGTCTGGGACTGCAAGGCTCCCCTCATTTGTGTTTTTTTTTTTCATTATTTCCCTGAATATCCTTGATCTTTTGTTAATCCAAATGAACTTTGTTATGGTTTTTTCTAAATCAGTAAAGAAATTTTTTGGGAGTTCCATGGATATGGCACTAAATAGATAAATAAGTTTGGGTAGGATGGTCATTTTTATTATATTGGCTCATCCTATCCATGAGCAGTTAATGTTTTTCCAATTGCTCAAGTCTAGTTTTAGTTGTGTGGTGAGTGTTTTGTAGTTATGTTCATATAGTTCCTGTGTTTGTCTCGGGAGATAGATTCCTAGGTATTTTATTTTGTCTAAGGTGATTTTGAATGGGATTTCTCTTTCTAGTTTTTGCTGCTGAGCTGTGTTGGAGATATATAGAAAAGCTGATGACTTATGTGGGTTTATTTTGTATCCTGCAACTTTGCTAAAGTTGTTGATTATTTCAATTAGCTTTTTGGTTGAATCTCTAGGATTCTTTAAGTAGACCATCATGTCATCTGCAATGAGTGATAACTTGGTCTCCTCCTTGCCTATTTTGATGCCTTCAATGTCTTTTTCTTCTCTAATTGCTACTGCTAGTGTTTCTAGTACAATGTCAAATAATAGAGGTGATAATGGGCATCCTTGTTTCACTCCTGATCTTATTGGGAATGCATCTAGTTTATCCCCATTGCAGATGATATTAGCTGATGGTTTTAGATATATACTGTTTATTATTTTTAGGAATGACCCTTCTATTCCTATGCTTTCTAGTGTTTTTAATAGAAATGGGTGTTGTATTTTATCAAAGGCTTTTTCTGCATCTATTGAGATAATCATGTGGTTCTTGTTGGTTTGCTTGTTGATGGGGTCAATTATGTGGATGGTTTTCCTAATATTGAACCAGCCCTGCATCCCTGGTATAAATCCTACTTGATCATGGTGGATGACCCTTCTGATCACTTGCTGGAGTCTTTCTGCTGGTATCCTATTTAAGATTTTTGCATCTATATTCATTAGGGAGATTGGTCTATAGTTTTCTTTTTCTGTTTTTGACCTGCCTGGTTTTGGAATCAGTACCATGTTTGTGTCATAAAAGGAGTTTGGTAGAATTCCCTCTTTGCTTATTATGTCAAATAGTTTGTATAGTATTGGGATTAACTGTTCTCTGAATGTTTGATAGAATTCACTGGTGAATTTGTTGGGCCCTGAGGATTTTTTCTTAGGGAGTTCTTTGATGGCCTGTTGGATTTCATTTTCTGATATGGGATTATTTAAGAATTCTATTTCTTCTTCTGTTAGTCTAGGCAGTTTGTATTTTTGTATATGTTCATCCATATCACTTAAATTGGTGTATTTATTGCTATATAATTGGGCAAAGTAAGGTACACCCTCCAGACTAGTGTCCTTGCCTGCCCAGAGATTCCAACCACTGCTGGAGGCTCAGCACTGTAGGTGGGGGAGGGGTCCTGGGACCTTCCTTCTTCCTTCTCCTTAAACCCAGGTGTTCTTGAATTCAGACTTTTGGGGGTGAGGGTGTACCTTTTAAGTTGGGTCCAGGAGGACCAGTCCAGTAGGGAACCAGGAGGAGAGTTCCCTAGTTCTGACCTGTTGTTAAATTTGGCTTTCAGTTCCCTCAAAGCATTATGTTTTTGATCTATGAGGAAGGGTTTGCAGGAGGTCTGAGATGTTGCTGTCTCTAAGCTGCCATCTTGACTCCCAAGGGAAAGGTTTGGATGAAAAAATAATTAGTTCAGTTTAAGACTTATTACATTTAAGATGTCTACTGAACATCTAGTTTAACATGTCCAGCAGTCATACGGTAAAGATGGAAGACTAGTGTTCAATAGAGAAGTATGGACTGAACAAGTAAATCTGAGAATCACTGGAATGGACAAGATAATTTAATCCATGGGAGTTAATGAGCTCATCAAATGAAATAATATAAAGAGAGAAGAGAAGAGAGCCCAGGACTGAGCCTTGTGAGACACTCATGGTTAGTAGGTATGACCTGGATGAAATCCAAGAAAAGAGATTGTAAGGAGGAAGACGTGAACTCAAATCCTAATCTTAAACAATTCAATTAGCCTGCCTGTTTCTCAGTTTCCTCACTGTAAAATAAGGGTGCCAGATTTGACAGCTGTTCAGATGCATTCTGGCTCTAAAGATAAGTCCTATGAAAGTAAATACACCGGAAAATTCAATATTATGTTTGGTATTCAGCTCCATTGCAGTACAAATTTGTTACAAGTAACTACTCAAAATATTTTTTGTCCATCATAGATTATTCTTGGCTAGCCAAGAATACTAGTTGCTGAAATGTGGACTTTATGTGCCCTTGTAGAAATCTTCTAGAAGGTTCTAGAAATTATCTCACACCACAAAGGTTGCATCAAAGTTTTCAATTATTAACAGAATGTTTAACTGAAAGAACAGACAAGTAAGAGATATTTGTGGTGGTAGATCACGAATCTTAGAATCTTAGAATCACACTGTGTACTGGCTCCAAAGCAAAAAAGTGATAAGGGCTAAACAACTGGGGCTAATGACTCGCCCAGGGTCACACAGCTAGGAAGTATTGAGGCCACATTTAAACTCAGGATCTCCCATCTATAAGCCTGGTTCTCAATCCACTGAGCTACCTAGTTGTCCCCCTCCAAAGTCAATTCTTAAAACACTTATCTTTAAAATGTTTTAAAATATTATTTTGATGTTCAGTTTCAAATTCTCTCCCTCCCTGCCCCCATCTCTACCATTAGGAAGACAAGAAATATGATACCCATTATATTTATAAAATCAGCCTTTTAATCAAGCCTCCCTTTGCCCAAAATCAAGGAAACTAAAGAAAGGGGGGTATATGTATCTATTTGCACTCTAAGACTATAAGTTCTCTATCTGGAGGTGGAGAATATTTATCATGAATACTCTGGTGTTGTGATGGATCACATAATAGTGAATTGTAAGACAGGGCTAATTGCATCTGGTCCTGAAGCAAAGATGTTAGTGTCATTTGATGCTTTGCAAAATATGTAAGCATCTGTCTGTAAATAGGGGACAAACTTGTTCATAATAATTAAACACAATTGACTTTTGCAACTAGGTGGTGCAATGGAGAGTGGGATAGCCTTGGAATGAGTAACACCTAACCTCAAATCCTAGCTCTGTGACCCTGGGGAAGTCAGTTAACCTTCTAGGTCTCAGTTTCCTGCTCTGTAAAATGAAAATAATAATAGCGCCTATTTCACAAGGTTGTTGTAAGGATTATATGAGATAACATGATAGCAATTTGCAAACCTAAATATATATATATATATATATAAATATATAAAACTATCTATTATTACTACTAGTATTAATGATAAGAATAGTTTTATTTCTAAAAATATTATATCATTATATAATAATTTAATGATATGTAAAAGGATACATAAAATATTAAAATATCTTAAAAAGAAATAAAAGGAATAATAAACTAGCTTTTGGAGATCTAATAAATTAAGCTAAGTATTAAGCCTTTCTGACTTTGTATCATTAATTCTGAGCAGTTAAATGGAGCAGTAGATGGAGTGCCAGACCTGTGGTCAGGAAGGCTCATCTTCCTGAATTCAAATCTGGCCTCAGAAACTTACCAACAGTATGCCTTTGGGCAATTTATTTAAACCTGGTTATAACAGTTTCCTTAGCTATAAAATGAGCTGGGATAGAAAGTGGGAAACCATTCCAGTATCTTTGCCACAAAAACTCAACTGGTGTCATGAGAATCACAAATGAACAACAATAAATTAGGCCTTTCTGAATTTTAAAAATGTATTTATGAGTTTGAGATACTTAGATTCTATTTTTCTTTCTATTTTTTTTAACCATTACATTCCACCTTAGAATAAATACTGTGTATTGATTCCAAGGCAGAAGAGCAGTAAAGGCTAGACTTTGTGGGTTGAGACATGCTCAGGGTCACACAGCTAGGAAGTTTCTGAGATCAATTTGAACCCAGGAGCTCTCATCTCTAGGCCTGCTTCTTATTGAGACATTCAGTTGCCCCCTTATATTCTATTTCTGCATTCCTTCCCATTAAAAGTAATAAATATCAAGAAATGAGAGAAACATGGGAAAGCTTTTCTGAACTGATACCTTGTGAAGTAAACAGAAACAAGAAACAATATATACAATAACTTCAACACTAGAAAGAACAAAGAAAAATAGGAGGGCAAGAATTAAATGATGTTTAATTATCATGAGCAAGGTTTCTTAGGAGTACAGACTTGTGTTACAAGTAACCACTCAAAGGATCTTTTTTTTTGTCCAGCATAGACTATTCTTGGTTAGCCTAGAATCCCGATTTGATAAAATCTGGGTCTAATGTACCCCCTGTAGAAACTTTCTAGAAATTCAAAAAAGAAATGAGAAAAAAGAATTTTCTAGTGTAGATGCAGAACATTACAGACCTAGTTGAAATAGTTTTGCTCAATTGCTTTTCCCCCTTCTCCTTTTTTTCTTTGTCTCAAGGTATGACTTTCTGGAGAGAGAATGGAAGAGGTATAAATCTAGAAATGAATATGATGTAAGAATGAAAATTATCAGTAAAATGCTTAAAATAAATAAAAGTAAAGAAAGGGGGGAAAGAGAGAGAGATCATTGGTAACTTTGAAGAAAATAATTGCAGTTGTGTGATGAAACTCCAAGACAGATTTTGAAGAGTGAAGACTGAATGAGAAGAGGGGAAGGGGAGCCAAAGAGAATAGAACCCGTAGTCTTGGCTATTGGTTAAAAGAAATGTATATAATTGATCACACAAAAAAAAATACAAAAGGATGAAATGAGAAAACAAAAATCATGAATCACAGAAAATACTTCACACTTTTGGAAATAACTCAAGTGCTCTATACTATGGCTTTTATCAATTAATTAATTTATCCAACAAGCCTTCTAAGCAGCACCTGTTTTGTGCCGTGTAGTATGTGAAAGTATGGTACTTGGGCACAAAATAGTGTATATATACAAAATAGTATATCCACATGCTCCCCAAAGGCTCCCCAGAGACTTATGACTTGTTCTTCATAAGAATAACAAGGAAAATGAAGGAGTAAAATTTAGAAATTTAAGCCTCTGCTGCCTTTGTTTCCTTGTTTATAAAAAGGGAATAATAGCAACTAGTTCACAGTGTTTTTTTTTTTTTAATCCTTACTTTCTATCTTAGTAACAACTCTAACACAGAAAAGCAAGGGCTAGGCAATTAGAATAGAATAACTTGCCCAGGGTCACACATATAGGAAGTGTCTGAGATCAGATCTTAATGGAGATCCTCTAGATTCTAGGCCTGGCTTTATATCCACTGAACCAACTAGCTGTCCCTTCACAGGACTGATGTGAGGAGAAAATGAGATAATATTTGTAAATTACTTTGCTAACCTTAAAATTCTTCACTGCATGTCTGTCCATCTGTCTAGTCTTTTTTTTTTTATTTAAACATTATTTTATTTGGTCGTTTTCATACATTATTCATTGGAAACAAAGATCATTTTCTTTTCCTCCCCTCCCCCCATGCCTTTCCCTCTCCCATAGCCGACGCATGATTCCACTTGTTATCACATGTGTTCTTGACTCGAACCCATTTCCCTGTTGTTGGTATTTGCATTAGAGTGTTCATTTAGAGTCTCTCCTCAGTCTTATCTCCTCCAACCCTGTAGTCAAGCAGTTGTTTTTCATCGGTGTTTTTACTCCCACAGTTTATCCTCTGCTTGTGGGTAGTATTTTTTTTTTAGATCCCTGAAGATTGTTCAGGGAAATTGCATTGATACTAATGGAGAAGTCCATCACCCTCCATTGTACCACAATGTATCAGTCTCTGTGTATAATGTTTTCCTGGTTCTGCTCCTTTCGCTCTGCATCACTTCCTGGAGGTTGTTCCAGTCTCCATGGAATTCCTCCACTTTATTATTCCTTTGAGCACAATAGTATTCCATCATCAATATATACCACAATTTGCTCAGCCATTCCCCAATTGATGGGCATCCCCTCATTTTCCAATTTTTGGCCACCACAAAGAGCGCAGCTATGAATATTCTTGTACAAGTCTTTTTGTCCATTATCTCTTTGGGGTACAAGCCCAGCAGTGCTATAGCTGGATCAAAGGGCAGACAGTCTTTTATCGCCCTTTGGACATAGTTCCAAATTGCCCTCCAGAATGGTTGGATCAATTCACAACTCCACCAGCAATGAATTAATGTCCCTACTTTGCCACATCCCCTCCAGCATTCATTACTTTGCATAGCTGTCATGTTAGCCAATCTGCTAGGTGTGAGGTGATACCTCAGAGTTGTTTTGATTTGCATCTCTCTGATTATAAGAGATGTAGAGCACTTTTTCATGTGCTTGTTAATAGTTTTGATTTCTTTGGCTGCGAACTGCCTGTTCATGTCCCTTGCCCATTTGTCAATTGGAGAATGGCTTGATTTTTTGTACAATTAATTTAGTTCTTTATAAATTTGAGTAATTAAACCTTTGTCAGAGGTTTTTATGAAGATTGTTTCCCAATTTGTTGCTACCCTTCTGATTTTGGTTACATTGGTTTTGTTTGTACAAAAACTATTCAATTTGATGTAATCCAGATTATTTATTTTGCATTTTGTAACTCTTTCTAATTCTTGCTTGGTTTTGAAGTATTTCCCTTCCCAAAGGTCTGACATGTATACTATTCTGTGTTCACCTAATTTTCTTATAGTTTCCTTCTTTATGTTCAAGTCATTCACCCATTTTGAATTTATCTTGGTGTAGGGTGTGAGGTGTTGATCTAAGCCTAATCTTTCCCACACTGTCCTCCAATTTTCCCAGCAGTTTTTATGAAATAGTGGATTTTTGTCCCAAAAGCTGGGATCTTTGGGTTTGTCATATACTGTCTTGCTGAGGTCGCTTGCCCCCAGTCTATTCCACTGATCCTCCTTTCTGTCTCTTAGCCAGTACCAAATTGTTTTGATGACCGCTGCTTTGTAATATAGTCTGAGATCTGGGACTGCTAGACCCCCTTCCTTTGTATTTTTTTTTCATTATTTCCCTGGATATCCTTGATCTTTTGTTCTTCCAAATGAACTTTGTTATGGTTTTTTCTAAATCAGTAAAAAAAATTTTTGGAAGTTCCATGGGTATGGCACTAAATAGATAGATGAGTTTGGGTAGGATGGTCATTTTTATTATATTGGCTCATCCTATCCATGAGCAGTTAATGTTCTTCCAATTGTTCACGTCTAGTTTTAGTTGTGTGGAAAGTGTTTTGTAGTTGTGTTCATATAGATCCTGTGTTTGTCTCGGGAGATAGATTCCTAAGTATTTTATTTTGTCTAGGGTAATTTTGAATGGGATTTCCATCTGTCTAGTCTTAAAAGAAAAACAATTCAGACAATATTACTTCAAAATATAACTTAGCTGCTTAGCTTGCAAATATTACTTAGAAAAAATGGTGGTACAAAAAACAAAGGTATGAGTCCAGTTGAAATGCCTGGATCAATGTTGGAAGGTTTTACTGTGTCTCCTTCATGTCCTAAAAGTTTTCCCCAACTGTAAGGATTAAAATTTAGGGAAACTGAGGCAAGTAGAAATTAGTTTCCCTCTGCAAGGAATATTATATTTTTATGAGGTTTATTAAAGGTTAAGGATTAAAGAAAATAAAGAATAAGAAAGCACATGTCTAGGCCCAGAGAGGCCTAGACAACCTCACTTACATCATGAAAGAGACGAGTCTGCTGGGAAGCAGAAGTAGGAAAGAAGCCCAATAGACTTTACAGCCAGGCTAAATAGAAATTCTTGACCTCGCCCAGGTGGAAATCTCAGTGAAATTAGGGGGCATTCTGGGAGCTAGCAAGGACTCCTGGGGTTTGGAGTCCAGAGTTCAAGTCTCCATTTTCACACCACCAAACTGAAAGGAAAAAAAATCTATAAAGCTGGTTTCCCTTAATTCCTGTTTCCTCCTCATTTTCTGTACTCAAAAGATAAATAAATGTCTTGACTCAGACCCCTTCCCAAAATCTATTTATAAATGCTAGCTCTTATTTTTGTTAGAAATATAAAAAAAAAGAAATTTCAAGAACTATTAAAATTCAAAAAACTATTAAAAACTAATGAAACTATTGTCCTTGTTCAGTCATTTTTCAGTCATATCCAACTCTTTGTCACCCCATTTGGAGTTTTTTTGGCAGAGACACTGGAATGACTTGCCATCTCCTTCTCCAGCTCATTTTACAGATGAGTAAACTAAAGCAAATAGAGTTAAGCAATTTGCCCAGGGTCACAGGGCCAATAAGTGTCTGACACTGGATTTGAACTCAGAATCTAGACTCCAGACCAGTACTCTATCCACTTGACCACCTAACTGCCCCATACAAATTGTACGTGGCATTTACTGGCATTACAATGGATTATGTTGGATGGAGACATTACATCTTATGAGTATACCATAAAATTAATAGATTGAAAGTTGGAAGAGATATTGGAAGTTATCTAGTCCGACTCTCATTTGTCAGATGTGGAAATTGAGACTTGAAGAAAATGTACTTTTCCCAGGGTCACAGAGACAATAAATAAAGAGCAGTCATAGAGTCTGGTCTCAGAGACTCTGGTACCAATCATCCCCTCTTTCCACCACACAGTGCTGCCTCTCAGAGAACCAAGAGCAGGCATGGATGTTTCTCATATATAGACTGTTTAAGGGGATAAGAATACAGATTATTAGAGTATTAAAAGTATATAAAAAGGTAGAACCTGATAGGATCTAAGGCTAGTGGAGGAGAGGAAAAGTTATATTTCAATCTAGTCTTTGCCATTAATCAACTGTATGACTTAGGGCAATTAATATAACTTTGCGAAGTCTTAGTATCCTCATCTGTAAAATATGTGGGGTTAGTTATATGGCGTAGGAGAATAAAGCATAGTTTAATTTTTAAAAGTGGGGGGCTAGATTTGAAGTCAGAAAGCCCATGTTCAAATGTTAGTACCTTTGTGACATGGAGAACTCCCTTTCTCTCTGCCTTGTGGTCTTAATCTATGACCAGAGAAAGTTGAACAAGACAATCTGTAAATTCCTTCAGGCTCTGACATTTGGGGATCCTAATTTAAGAGGCCACCAAGCTTTCAGCAAAAACTATAGACCTTATTCCAGGGATAGGAGAAAGTTGAAGGAGGATCTTTAACTTCAGAATAAGCATCCTTCACCCTAGGGAGGAAGAGACCACCTTAATCGCCTGTCCAGAGGCTGCATGTTTTTTGCCTCTAGCTATTCATCTACTTAAGATTTCCAAAAGAATCTGGGAAGTAAAAGAGACTGAACTGAAACCAATCATCTTGGGGCACTGTGTTGTGGCTTATAGAAGGAAGGATTTTTTGAGTCCAGGAGAGAGAGGCAAGCCTTCCTCTATCCCTTGCGTATAGGTGATAACCTCAGAGCTGAGACCCTAAGAAAAGCAAAAGGAAGAAGTTTCTACTGATCCTAAATTAAGATATAATTGCCCTAGATGAAAAAACTTTGTAGCACTCTGAAAAGAGAGTGGTAACATTCCCGCTTAAGAGTACACAGTTTCACCCAGTTGGCTCTTCCCCCATCTTGGATTCTGGGCATATTTGTAGAAGAGTGTATCCCTAGTTGGGGATGGGGGGAGAGTAGTTTGTAATTACTGATTTTTTCTCTGTTAAGTAAATGCCTTTACTAAAGAACTAATTCCACTTAATTCTTATTGTTCAACCATTTTTAGGTGTTTCTGACTCTTCATGAACCCTTTTGGTATTTTCTTTTTTTTTAAAATATATTTTATTTGATCATTTCCAAGCATTATTCGTTAAAGACATAGATCATTTTCTTTTCCTCCCCCCCAACCCCCATAGCCAACGCGTAAGTCCACTGGGCATTAGATGTTTTCTTGATTTGAACCCATTGCTTTGTTGATAGTATTTGCATTAGAGTGTTCATTTAGAGTCTATCCTCTGTCATGTCCCCTCAACCTCTGTATTCAGGCAGTTGCTTTTTCTCGGTGTTTCCACTCCCATAGTTTATCCTTTGCTTATGAATGGTGTTTTTTTCTCCTGGATCCCTGCAAGTTGTTCAGGGACATTACACCGCCACTAATGGAGAAGTCCATTACGTTCGATTATACCACAGTGTATTAGTCTCTGTGTACAATGTTCTCCTGGTTCTGCTCCTCTCGCTCTGCATCACTTGCTGGAGGTTGTTCCAGTCTCCATGGAACTTCTCCACTTTATTATTCCTTTTAGCACAATAGTACTCCATCACCAACATATACCACAGTTTGTTCAGCCATTCCCCAATTGATGGGCATCCCCTCGTTTTCCAGTTTTTGGCCACCACAAAGAGCGCAGCTATGAGTATTTTTGTACAAGTCTTTGTGTCCATTATCTCTTTGGGGTACAGACCCAGCAGTGCTATGGCTGGGTCAAAGGGTAGATATTCTTTTGTCGCCCTTTGGGCATAGTTCCAAATTGCCCTCCAGAATGGTTGGATCAGTTCACAACTCCACCAGCAATGAATTAATGTCCCTACTTTGCCACATCTCCTCCAGCATTCATTACTTTCCTTTGCTGTAATGTTAGCCAATCTGCTAGGTGTGAGGTGATACCTCAGAGTTGTTTTGATTTGCATCTCTCTGATTATAAGAGATGTAGAGCACTTCTTCATGTGCTTGTTAATAGTTTTCATTTCTTTATCTGAGAACTGCCTATCCATTTCCCTTGCCCATTTATCAATTGGAGAATGGCTTGATTTTTTGTACAATTGATTTAGCTCATTATAAATATGAGTAATTAAACCTTTGTCAGAGGTTTCTATGAAGATTTTTTCCCAATTTGTTGTTTCCCTTCTGATTTTAGTTATATTGGTTTTGTTTGTACAAAAGCTTTTTAGTTTGATGTAGTCAAAATTATTTATTTTACATTTTGTGATTCTTTCTATATCTTGCTTGGTTTTAAAGCCTTTCCCCTCCCAAAGGTCTGACATGTATACTATTCTGTGTTTACCCAATTTACTTATGGTTTCCTTCTTTATGTTTAAGTCACTCACCCATTTTGAATTTATCTTGGTGTAGGGTGTGAGGTGTTGATCTATTCCTAGTCTCTCACACACTGTCTTCCAATTTTCCCAGCAGTTTTTATCGAATAGTGGATTTTTGTCCCAAAAGCTGGGATCTTTGGGTTTATCGTATACTGTCTTGCTGAGGTCGCTTGCCCCCAGTCTATTCCACTGATCTTCCTTTCTGTTTCTTAGCCAGTACCAAATTGTTTTGATGACTGCTGCTTTGTAATATAGTTTTAGGTCAGGGACTGCAAGGCCCCCATCGTATGTGTTTTTTTTTTTCATTATTTCCCTGGATATCCTTGATCTTTTGTTCTTCCAAATGAACTTTGTTATGGTTTTTTCTAAATCAGTGAAGAAGTATTTTGGTAGTTCAATTGGTATGGCACTAAATAGATAAATAAGTTTGGGTAGGATGGTCATTTTTATTATATTGGCTCGTCCTATCCATGAGCAGTTAATGTTTTTCCATTTGTTCAGGTCTAGTTTTAGTTGTGTGGCGAGTGTTTTGTAGTTGTATTCATATAGTTCCTGTGTTTGTCTTGGGAGATAGATTCCTAGGTATTTTATTTTGTCTAAGGTGATTTTGAATGGGATTTCTCTTTCTAGTTCTTGCTGCTGAGCTGTGTTGGAGATATATAGAAAAGCTGATGATTTATGTGGGTTTATTTTGTATCCTGCAACTTTGCTAAAGTTGTTGATTATTTCAATTAGCTTTTTGGTTGAATCTCTAGGATTCTTTAAGTAGACCATCATGTCATCCGCAAAGAGTGATAACTTGGTCTCCTCCTTGCCTATTTTGATGCCTTCAATTCCTTTATCTTCTCTAATTGCTACTGCTAGTGTTTCTAGTACAATGTCAAATAGTAGAGGTGATAATGGGCATCCTTGTTTCACTCCTGATCTTATTGGGAATGCATCTAGTTTATCCCCATTGCAGATGATATTAGCTGTTGGTTTTAGATATATACTGTTTATTATTTTTAGGAATGACCCTTCTATTCCTATGCTTTCTAGTGTTTTTAATAGGAATGGGTGTTGTATTTTATCAAAGGCTTTTTCTGCATCTATTGAGATAATCATGTGGTTCTTGCTAGTTTGCTTGTTGATGTGGTCAATTATGTGGATGGTTTTCCTAATGTTGAACCAGCCCTGCATCCCTGGTATGAATCCTACTTGATCATGGTGAATGATCCTTCTGATCACTTGCTGGAGTCTTTTTGCTAGTATCCTATTTAAGATTTTTGCATCTATATTCATTAGGGAGATTGGCCTATAGTTTTCTTTCTCTGTTTTTGACCTGCCTGGTTTTGGAATCAGTACCATGTTTGTGTCGTAAAAGGAGTTTGGTAGAACTCCCTCTTTGCTTATTATGTCAAATAGTTTGTATAGTATTGGGATTAACTGTTCTCTGAATGTTTGATAGAATTCACAGGTGAATCCATCAGGCCCTGGGGATTTTTTCTTAGGAAGTTCTTTGATGGCTTGATGGATTTCAATTTCTGATATGGGATTATTTAAGAATTCTATTTCCTCTTCTGTTAGTCTAGGCAGTTTGTATTTTTGTGTATATTCATCCATTTCTCCTAAGTTGGTGTATTTATTGCCATATAATTGGGCAAAGTAATTTCTAATGATTGCCTTAATTTCCTCCTCATTGGAGGTGCTGTCCCCCTTTTCATCTTTAATGCTGTGAATTTGCTTTTCTTCCTTCCTTTTTTTAATTAGATTGACCAGTACTTTGTCCATTTTGTTTGTTTTTTCAAAGTACCAGCTTCTTGTCTTATTTATTAAATCAATAGTTCTATCACTTTCGATTTTATTAATTTCTCCCTTAATTTTTAGGATTTCTAATTTGGTTTTCTGCTGGGGGTTTTTAATTTGATCGCTTTCGAGTTTTTTCAATTGCATTTCCAATTGATTGATCTCTGCTCTCCCTTGTTTGTTAATATAAGCTTTCAGGGATATGAATTTGCCTCTGATTACCGCTTTGGCTGCATCCCAAAAGGTTTGAAAGGATGTTTCGCCATTGTCATTTTCCTTGATGAAATTATTAATTGTTTCTATGATTTCTTCTTTAACTAAACGGTTTTGGAGTATCATATTGTTTAATTTCCAATTGGTTTTAGATTTGGTTTTCCATGTACCATTACTAATCATTATTTTTATTGCCTTGTGATCTGAGAAGGCTGCATTCATTATTTCTGCTTTTTTGCATTTGTGTGCTATGTTTCTGTGACCTAATGTATGGTCAATTTTTGTGAATGTGCCATGTGGTGCTGAGAAGAAGGTGTATTCCTTTTTATCCCTATTTATTTTTCTCCATATGTCTATTAATTCTAATTTTTCTAAGATTTCATTCACTTCTTTTACCTCTTTCTTATTTATTTTTTGATTTGATTTATCTAAATTTGATAATGGTTGGTTTAAGTCTCCCACTAGTATGGTTTTATTGTCTATTTCTTCCTTCAATTCGCCTAGTTTCTCCATTAGAAATTTGGGTGCTATATTATTTGGTGCATACATGTTGATTAATGATATTTCCTCGTTGTCTAGAGTCCCTTTTAACAAAATATAATTACCTTCCCTATCCCTTTTGATCAGGTCTATTTTTGCATTGGCTTTATCAGATATCATGATTACCACTCCTGCCTTCTTTCTATCAGTTGAGGCCCAGAAGGTCTTACTCCATCCTTTAATTCTGACCTTGTGGGTGTCAACCCGCCTCATGTGTGTTTCTTGAAGACAACATATGGTAGGGTTTTGGATTCTAATCCATTCTGCTTTTCGTCTACGTTTTATGGGTGAGTTCATCCCATTCACGTTCAAAGTTATGATTGTCATTTGTGGACTTCCTGGCATTTTGATTGCCTTCCCTAATTCTAACCTTTTCTTCTTCGGCTCTACCTTTTAGTCCAGTGATTTACTTTGAATCAGTGCCCCCTTGTCCCCTCCCTTGATGTTTCCCTTTTTAGTCCCTCCCTTTTTCTTCCCTCCCCCTCCCCCCTCTCTTTCCCTCCCTTTTTGTTCTCCCTCTCCCCCTCCCCCCCTTGGTTTTCCCTTCTCCTTACCCTTGTTGGGTAAGATAGAATTCAAGATCCCAATGGATCTGGATGTTTTTCCCTCTCAGAGTTGATTTCCCTGAGATTGAGGTTTAAGTAACCCCCCCCCCCTCTCTTCCTCTCCTTCTTATAGGAGTTTTCTTCCCCTCCCCTTCCCATGTGAATCTTTGTGTGAGAACCATTATTCTATTTGGTCTTTCTTTACCCCCTATTTATACATTACATTTTCCCCACATGTTAGTATACATAGATTGATATAAATGTAGTCCTTATAGAAGAGAGTTTGAGTAAAAGAAGAAGATAACATTTTTTTCCCCTTTCCTTAATATTTACCTTTTCAGGTATTCCTTGCTCTTTGATTTTCGGTATCAAACTTTCCACAGAGCTCTGGTCTTTTCTTTGCAAAAAGTTGGAAGTCTTCTATTTTGTTGAATGCCCATACTTTCCCTTGGAAGTATATAGTCAGTTTTGCTGGGTAGCTGATTCTTGGTTGGAGACCCAGCTCTCTTGCCTTTCTGAAGATCATGTTCCATGCCTTACGATCATTCAGAGTAGAACTTGCAAGGTCTTGTGTGACCCTGATTGGTATTCCTTTATATCTAAATTGTCTTTTTCTGGCTTCCTGTAGGATTTTTTCTTTTGTTTGATAGCTTTGGAATTTGGCAATTACATTCCTGGGAGTTGTCTTTTGGGGGTTTAGTGTAGAAGGTGTTCTGTGAGCTCTGTCAGTGGCTGTATTGCCCCCTTGTTCTAGAATCTCTGGGCAATTTTCTTTGATTATATCTTGTATCACCATGTCCAGTTTGGTGTTTATTTCTGGCTTTTCTGGGAGTCCAATTATTCTTAAATTTTCTCTTCTCCCTCTATTTTCCAGATCTATCACCTTGTCGGTGAGATATTTTATGTTCTCTTCTAATTTCTTGGTGTTTTGGTTTTGCTTTATTAGTTCTTGCTTTAAAGCCTGGTTTTCTTTTACAGTTTGGTCAAACTGGTTTTGTAGATGCATGAATTTCTTTTGCATTATTTCCCACTTTTCCTCCCAGAGGGCTTCCATCTTTTTGGTCATTTCTGATTCAAATTCTTCATGGGTTTGTGGAGAGTTTCTATTTCCTTTGGAAGATTTTGGAGAATTTTCTTGTATATCTTCTTCTATCTGCTCTGTATTTTGTATTTTGGCTCCATAGAATGTGTCCAAAGTCGCCCCTTTCTTCTTATTTTTCTTGGTATTTTGGGGCTTCTGTGCTTCTGTGGAGTTTGTCATCTCTGAATGTGGAGGATTAGCTTTTCTTATCTCTGTCTGGTGATCAGAGGCTTTAGTCCTGGGCAGATGTTGGTTCTATGAGCTTTCCCTGGGTTAAACTGAATATGCCTCACTGGAACTGGAATGGAAGGGTCGGACCACGAGGCCAAACTCCCCCCCCCCTCACTTTCCGGAAGTTGCCTTCAGAATCGCTGGCCATGAGGTTGTTTTGTCGGCCTGCGGGGGGATGGGCTGCAGCTTTCCCAAGCTCCGAGAGCAAGGACTTTCACTGAGACTTGGATAGCAGGATCCAGCCCGTGAGGCTGTCTTGCCTGCCCTGAGGGTTGCTGTTGTTTCGACCAGCTCTCTGCAGCGGAAGCCCCAGGCAGTAACTTTCACCGGGACTCGGGTAGAAGGCCCTGAGGGTTGTTGTTCCGAGGACCCTGCTCTCTGAGCCCGGCCGGGCTGCGGCTTCTGGGAGCCTTGGACTCTGCGCTCCTACCCCTGAGGTCCGAGTGGGTTCTGGCTTTTGAGGGGGGCCGTACCTTTTGAACCGGGTCCAGGTCCAGGAGGAGGGTTCCCAGGGTCTGTGCTGTTGATCGTTTTGAATTTCGGCGCCTTAGGAGCTTATAGTTTGAGATCGGTCGGGAAGGGTTTTCTGGAGATCTGAACTTTAGCTTTCTCTAAGCCGCCATCTTAACCGCCCTTTTGGTATTTTCTTGGCAAAGATATTGGTGGCAGTTGCTTCCTTAGCACATTCTGCAGATGAGGGATGGAGGGAGAGTTAAGTGACTTGTTCAGGGTCACACAGCTAGTAAATGTCTGAGGTCAGTTTCAAACTCAGCAAGATGAGACTTCCCAACTTTAGGTCTAGCACTTGATCCATTACATCACCTAGCTTCCCCATTCCACTTATTACCTGATTGTTAAGGGAAAGCTTACTAGCAAGGATTCATAAACAAGCTCTTAGAAAGTTGGAATCGCCCCTAGAAACCTAAAAATAGTAGCAGTCACTTCTCTGGAGACCCAACTGATTAGTGGGGATAGTGTGAGGTGGAAAAGTAAATATTAATGGAGTGTTACTCTAAGAATTAAATTATTTTACTTATTAGTAATAAAAGTCTTAGAGGGAATGGATACACACCTCTGAAGTTTTCATTGGTCACTCTTGCTTTTTTGTCTACTGAGCTTTCACATCACTGATTTCCTAAGCACTTTATTCATAACAATACTGCGAGGAAAATAATAATTTGTAGACGGTGGAAGTGCAGATCCTCATCTGATCTCTACCAATTACCATCCAAAAAAAATATGATATAATGCCTTAGAATGAATTCTGGAGCAGCATAACCCACAAAACGACAAGGTAAAATTATTTTCCAGCACAAAGCAACTTAGAAGGCCAGCAAAATAGACCTAGTGCACAGGGTGCAGCTGAAGCAGAAGCAAAGGTTTCTGGAGCTTTCAGCCACAGATATGGGGATGGGGTGTCAGATGATTGATCAGAAGGAGGTTACAGGGGTCTCTTTGATGGCTCTGTCACATTGCCCATACACAGAACCAGATCTCAGTTGTGGGACATGATCTCAGGGTGAGGAGGAGCACTAGCAAACACCAGTACTTTCTAAGGGGAAGAGAGTGCTTATGATTACTTGAATATCAGAGCAACATACCTCTCCTTATATTATCCCGCCTTGGAAGAACTGAAAGCAGACATATTTCCATTTCTGAAGGCAGCTGCCAAGAACCTGAAGCTCAGAACAGTGCTCTATTCACCACAGGTACAGAGCCCAACTTTAACAATTTTTTTCAATTAGAAGAAAAGAAAAAGGCTGGGAAATGATCAAATAGCAGAAAAAAAAGAAATTCATCATAAAATGTTATTTTGGAGACAGAGAAGAACAAAATATTAATTCAAAAGACAGCAAAAACAATATTGCTGCATCCCTCTCACACCTAAAATGAATTAATGGAGGAGGTCAAAAAGATTTTAAAAATCAAATAAGAGTTTAATCAAAAGTTTAACCTTAAAAACAGAATAGGCCAATTGATTTTTTTTTTAAGTGCAACAAAGAGAACTCCTTAAAAAAAAAAACAGAATTGGCCCAATGGAAAGAGGTGCAAAAATTCACAGAGGAAAAGCACTTTTTACAAAGCAGAAAAGACCAAATGGAAAAGACAGTACAAAAGCTCACACAAGAAAATCATGCTTTAAAAATTAGAACTGGGCAAGTGGAAGCTAATGACTCTATGAGATATCAAGAAACAATCAAAGAAAGTTAAAAAATGGAACTATCTCACTGGAAAAATGACTGATCTGGAAAATAAATTTAAAAAGAGATAATCTAAGAATTATTATATTACATGAAATCTATGATTGAAAAAGGAGTTTAGACATCATCTTTCAAGAAATAATCAAAGAAAACTGCCCTGAATTCTAGAATCAGAGGGCAACACAGAAATAGAAAGAGTCCACTGATCACCTCCTAAAATAGATTCCAAAAAGATTACACCCAGGAATATTATAGCCAAATCCCATAACTCTCATGTCAAGGAGAAAAAAGTGTAAGCAGACAAAAAGAAACAATTCAAATATCATGGAGCCACAGTTAGGATAACACAAGATTGGGCAGCTTCTACATGAAAGGATCAGAGGACCTGGAATATGATATTCCAGAAGACAAAAGAGAATCTTTTCTGAATCTGAATCTGAAAAAAAAAACCAAGAATCTTACCAGAAAAGCAGAGCATAATTCTTCATTAGGAAAATATGGATTTTCAATGAAATAGAGAATTTTCAAACATCCCTGATGAAAAGACCAGAGCTGAATGGAAAATTTGACTCTCAAATACAAGACTCAAGAGAAACATAAAAAGATAAACAGGGTCGAGAAATCAAAGACATTCAATAAAATCAAACCATAGGCATCTCTACATGGGGAGATGGTTCTCATAACTCCAAAAAACTTTATCATTATTAGGGCAATTAGAAGGAATATACATAGATAGAGGGCAAGAGTGTGAGTTGAATAGGATGAGATGATATAAAAAATGAAATTAAGGCATGAGAAAGGAATGCATTGAGAGGCCAGGGAAAGGGAAAATAAAATGGGGCAAATTTTTGCAAATAAAAGAGGCATGAAAGAGCTTTTACAGTAGAGGAGAAGATGGAGGATGTAGGGAGGGATACATATGAATCTTACTCTCACTGGAATTGGTTTAGTGAAGGAAGAACCTACACAATCAATTGGATTTAAAGAAAGCTATTTTCTCCTACAGGAAAGGAGGGGAAGAGGACAAAAGATGAGAGGTGGGGCTAACAGAAATGAGGGTAATTTAAGGGGAGTGGAAATCAGAACCCAAACAGGTAAATAGGATGGAGAGGAATACACATAACAGTGCAAAAAAAATTTTTTTTACAAAGGTCTCTCAATAAAGGCTCTCAAATACATAGAGAAATGAGCTGAATATGTAAAACAAAACTCCTTCCCCAATTGATAAATGGTAGATATGAAAGGTAAGTTCTCAGTCAAAATAAAGCTCTTTATAGTCATGTGTAATAGATGACCAGAATGGGGTCACCTATTGTTTACCTTGGGGACTAGGGAGTGAGAGAGGTGTGACAGAGCCAGAAGACGGATAAATAGGATAGATTGATCCTCCCCTCTTTTCCCCTAAGGAAGACAACACAAATTGTGTTTTAGAGGGTCAGAATATGTCCCTTCAGAGACTGGGTTGAGTATAAAGCTTAAGGACTGAAGCTGACTCTCCCCCCTTGAGGAGAAAGTATGTCTTTCCTACCCAAGCTTCAGCTCCCTTCCTTGATTATATATGAAGCAGGCAAACTTGGTCTAAGAGGAATAATTCTTTTATTCTAACGGAACACAAAAGACAAGGAGAGTGGGGTTGTAGGGTAAGGAAAGTGGGAAATGAGAAATCCCTATGAGCTAACAACTGACCTCCCTAAATCCTGAGGGTTCAGGCTATCTGCCTTGGTCAGTTGTGAGATTTGTCCTGATTTCTATCTAGCGTAATTGTAGCTTGAAGTTCAAAGGACACATTTTAGGGAATGGAGAGAATTCTTTGGGTGAATGGCTTTCTAACAAAGTTCCATCCACCCCTTTATCTTCAACTGGATCCAAGAGGGTTTGGGTTTGATGAGAGGTGGCCAATGCTCAGAAAGTTCCTCTGTCTCAGAAATTTCTCTCAGACCAACCACTCCAGGAGCACTCCCAAAGAGAGGTGAGGTGATCTGGCAAATTTTCTCCTTAGCTCTTCTGTGTTCCTTCTTGGAATTCTTTGTCTTCCTTGCTCTTCTCCAGCTTGGGTTGCTCTTTTCCTATGCTGGATCTGATTTCTTACACATGCAAAAAAAAACAACAAAACAACCCTTCTAAATCACTATTAAATATAGAAATGCAAATTAAAACAACTCTGAGATGCCACCCCACACATATCATATTGGCTATTATGACAGAAAAGGAAAATGACAAAACTTGGAGGGGATATGGCAAAGTTGAGATGCTAATTAATGCCCTGTTGGGGGAGTTGTGAACCTATTCAATCATTCTGGAGAGCAATTTGAACCTATATGCACAGGACTATAAAGCAGTACATACCCTTTGACCCAGCAAGAACTATTACCAGATTTGTATTCAAAAGAAATAAAAAACAAAAAGAGGAACAACCTATATGTATAAAATACTTAAAGCAGTTCTTTGGGGGAAGGCAAAGAATTAGAAAGTGAAGTGATATCTGAGCAATTTATAGTATATGATTGAAATTGAATACTATCATGCTGTAAGAAAAAGAAAACCTAAAAAGTCTTACATGAACTGAAGCAGTGTGAAATAAGGAGAACTAGAACACTAAACACAGTGAAAAACTGTGAATAAGTTAGTCTCAGCAATACAATGATCCAAAATGATCCCAAGGGATGCATGATAAAAAATGCCATCTGCTTCCGGAGAAAAAGAACTGATAGAGTTTAAATCTAGACCAAAGCAAACTTGTTTTTCACTTTCTTAAATTTTTAAACTTGAGTTTCCTTCCACAAAAGGATTAATATGGGGAAATGTTTTACATATTGCGCATGTAAACTCTACATAAGATTGTTTAGAATGGAGGTGGGAAAAAGGGAGGGAGAAAACTCGAGACTCAATATTCTTTGAAAAATGTTGGAAATTTGCTACATATAATTGGGGGAAATAAAATACATTTAATCTAAAAATTGATGAATAATTTGTATGATTCTCCAAGAAGCTGAGGCTGAGAGAGATAGTTAATTGCCCATACTTACAGTAAGTGCTTCACACCTGATGTAGATGAAGTTGCTATGTTCAGCATCCTTACTCCACACTGTCTGCCTTCTTGGATCTTTTCTGTTATAGCAGAATTTAGTAGGTACTTTTTTCATGTGGGTAAACTCCAGCCACCTTTTCTTCCCTTTCTTCCTTTTCTCCATCACACACACACATAATAGAATAAGCATTTATATAGTGCCTATTATGTTCAAGGAACTGTCAACTGTGCTGATTATCATTTGATCCTTATCACAAATCTTGGGAGACAGGTGCTATTATCACCCCCATTTTATAGATCAGGAAACAGAAGCAGACTAGATTAAATGATTTGAGATTAAGGGATGGTTTTTAAAAGACTGTAGAAGATTTAAACATAGATCTTCCTGACTCCAGGACTATTCATCTACATTCCCTTAACAGCATAAAATTCTAGGACCCAGAGCTGGAAGAGAGATTTTCTAGTCTTTTACTTTTTTGTGTGTCATGGTCCCCCTTGGCCAGTGTCATGAAGCCTGTTGGCCCAAACTCAAGTTTGGGCGAGATGGGAGAGACAATGTTCAGACAAATATGTACAAACAAGCTAAATACAGGATAAGTAGAAAATAATTAACAGAGGAAAGGCACTAGAAATAAGAGAGTTAGTGAAGGCTTCCTGGAGTTGGGAATTGATGGAGTTGAATAGGCAGAGGGATGGGGACTGTCAGAGATTTTGGAGCTGAGCGATGGATTGTCTGGTTTGTGGAATGGCCAGGAAGGAGTCGCTGGATCAAAACATTCATGGCTAGGGAAATAGATATAAGAGAACTGGAAAGGTAGGAGAAATATAGGTTATTAAGTGCTTGGAATGACAAACAGAGCATTTAATATTTGATTTAGGAAGTGATAAGGAGATGCCAGTGTTTTTTGAGGGGGGGGGCGAGTGTAAGGAATGGGAGATGAAATGATTGGACTTGCACTTCAAGAAACTCACTTTGGTGTCTCATAGATTGGAATGGGGAAAAGACTGGAAGCAGGTAGATCTACCTGGAGGCTTGTTGCAATTGTCTGAACAGGAGATAAGTAGGTCTACCTTAGCATGGTGACACTGTCAGGGGAGAGAAGGGGGATATTGGAGAGATGTTGCAAAGCTGAAACTGACAGGCCTTGTCAACAGATTGGATATGGGGGTTGGGGGAGAGACAGTGACGTGTCCAAGAGGACTCCTGGGTTGTGAGCCTGAGGGACTGAGGGGCTGGTGATCACCTCTGCAGTAAAAGGGAAGGTAGGAAGAAAGAAGAGTTGAGTAGGAAAGAATGATTTCTGTTCTTTTGGACATGTTGACTTTTAAAATTTATCATATTTTTCCATGGGTACACGATTCATTCATGATTCCCCACCCCATCACACCTCCAGCTCTTTCCTCCCCCCTCCCGAAGCTGACAAGCAGTTCCACTGGATTTTAAATGTATCGTTGTTCAAAACCTGTTTCCACTGATATTTGCACTCGGGTGATCTTTTAGAGTCTACATCCCCAATCATATCCCCATTGAACCACGCGATCAATCATATGTTTTTCTTCTGCTCCCACAGTTCTTCCTCTGGATGTGGATAGCATTTTTTCTCATAAGACTCCCAGAATTGTCCTGGGTCATTGCATGGCTGCTAGTAGAGAAGTCCATTACATTTGATTGTAACACAGTGTATCAGTCTCTGTGTACAATGTTCTCCTGGTTCTGCTCCTTTCACTCTGCATCAGTTCCTGGAGGTTGTTCCAGTTCCCATGGAATTCCTCCAGTTCATTATTCCTTTCAGCCCAATAGTATTCCATCACCAACAGACACCACAATTTATTCAGCCATTCTCCAATCGATAGACACCCCCTCGTTTTCCAATTTTTTGCCACCACAAAGAGCACAGCTATGAATATTCTTGTACAAGTCTTTTTAATTATTATCTCTTTGGCTTACAAACCCAACAGAGGTATGACTGGATCAAAGAGCAGGCAGTATTTTAAAGCCCTTTGCGAATAGTTCCAAATTGCCCTCCAGAATGGTGGGACCCATTCACAACTTCACCAGCTTTGTATTAGTGTCCAAATTTTGCCACATCCCCTCTAACATTTATCACTTTCCTTTGCTGCTATATTGGCCATAGACATATTGACTTTAAGATGTCTTCTGGGCATCCAGTTTTAAATGTCTTGAAGACAAGTAGAGATGTGAAGTTGGAAGTGAGTAGAGGACAGATAGATATGAGAATCTTCAGCATAAAAATGCTAATTAAATCCATAGGAGTTAATGAAATCACCAAATGAAGTAGTATAGAAAAAACGGAGAATAGCCAGAACTGAATACTGAGGGATGCCTGCAGTTAGAGGATATGCTCTGGATGAAGATTTAGCAAAAGACACTGAGAAAGAGTCGTCTGATAAGTAAGAGGAGAACCAGGAGTGAGAGGTATTCTGTGATCCTAGAGAGAAGAGAGTATACAAAAAGAGAGGGTGATCAACAGTTTTTAAGACTTCATAGAGTTTGAAGAGAAAGAAGACTGAGAAAAGGTCATTGTATTTGACAATTAGAATCATTAGTAACTTTGGAAATAGTAGATTTGGTGGAATGATGAGGCCAGAAGCCATATTATAAAGGCTTAAAAAAAGAGGGAGAGGAGGAAAAAAATGGAAGCACTTATCATAGATAGCTTTTCAAAGAGTTTAACCACAAAGGGTAGAAGAGTCTAGGAAAATAGTTAAGAGGGTGTGGAAGGATCAAGTGAGAGTTTTGTGGGTTTTTTGTTTGTTTTTAGTATAAGAGAGCCCTGGGCTTGTTTGTAAGCAGTTGAAAATGAGCTAAAAATAATATAATAATAATAGTTAGTATTTCTGTGGGGAAGCTAGGAATGCAGTGGATAGAGCAGGAGGCCTGAAGTCAGGAGGATCTGCGTTCAAATGTGACCCTGGACATGTGCTTCTAGCTTTGTGTGTGTGACCTTGGGCAAGTCACTTAACCCCTATTTGCCTCAATTTCTCATCTGTAAAGTGAGGACACACTAGAGAAAGAAATGACAAACCACTCCAGTATCTTTGCCAAGAAAATCCCATGGACAAAGCCCATGAGGTCATGAAGAGGTAGACACAACTGAACAGCAACAACACAATAATATTTACAGTGCTTATTATGTGCCAGCCACTGTGCTAAGTACGTTACCAAGACTGAAAATAAGTGATGGAGTGGTGATGTCCCAGGAGGCAATCTGTTGAAAGAGACAAGATAGAATGGTAGAGGAGTTAGCCTTGGTAAGGAACAAGGCCACCTCTTCATATGAGAGGCATGAAGGAGGACATAGTGGCTGGCAGAAGACATATGAAAAAGATGAGATGAGGAAGAGGGAAGAAGAGGAAACTCACAGAAAATGGCCACAATTTTTTTTTCTGGGAAATATAAGTCAAGGTTCTCAGCTGAGAGGGAGGGGAAAGGGGAAAGGGAAGCCATAAAGGTTAACGGAGAAATGAAGAAGTTTGAAAAGGCTTTTGTGGAAAGTAAAACTGTGAGCTAATGAGGGTGATGGAATAGGATTACATATCAGCAGTGACGACTCAGTTGAGATGATGCAATATGAATTTGTAGTGGACCCAGTCAAAACAGTTGCTTGATTTTCTTCACCTTCGTTTGTCAGCACTGTGTGTAGGATGGAATGCTTCTAGAAGGTGGGAGTAATCCATGGCTGAGACTTGGCAGGGGCCATCAGTGAAATAAGAGGATTGGGGAACTTGGAGAAGACAATGTAAAGTCAAAGTGGTTTACTAAGGGGGCAAGATGGGAAAAGGAATAGAGAGTGGTTAGTGCAGGGGAGACAGCAATAAGGGAGTCAGGTGATTTAGGGTACAAAGTGTCCTAAGGTGATTAGAAAGTCCTTCCGGATTCCTTTTCTCTGAGAAATGCAGGAAGATACAGAAGGTGGGGATCTTTGATAAGAAGGGGAGTCCAAGGACTAGTAAAGAGTAGAGGCATAAACAGATAGCTACAGTATAATGCACTAAGTGCTTTAGAAAAGTGCCAAAGTCTTTCCTACTGGGCTCATTATCATCCTCATCCTTAGCACCCCTCCCCAGCAAATACAGTGGGTGCTGAATTAACTCTTTATAGTAGATTATGTTTATGTTGAGTTTTAGGGATTGGAAAGTGTTTTACATAATCTCCTTTGATCTTCTCTTGACAGAGCGAACTACTTACTACAGATGTTATTGTGCCCATTTTACGGGTGACAAAATTGAGCGGGAGGGGAGGGAAGGGGGGGTAGGTGCCTAAAACCTGAAATGAGGTCTCTCTGAACTCCAAGTTTGGCACTCTTCCCACATCCATTTACTGCCTCCTCACAATGGAATGAGTATGAGTGAATAGCAAAGTAATATTCTCTTCCTCCTCCCTAGTTCCTGGGGCATGGCTTCCGGGTTCCCACCAGCACTGCACCCCATTACCCTGGGGCTATTACCATTCTCCCCTGGGCCATCTACTTCCTTTGGTTGGAGTAGAGAGCGTAGAAACTTTAGTCTCTAGAGGCTTTCGGTGAGAAAAGTGGGCTGTGATGATCGCCTTTTGGTTTTGTATTTAAACTTTTAACCCATTGCAATCCTCTTCGGATTTCCAGTGTATTCACAACCAGAGGCTTGGATACGACCTACCGAAAGCCAAATCCTGTTTCTGAGACTTGTCAATTGATCATTACGGGGGCTCTACCTCCCCCCACCCCGATGGACAGGTTCTCTGGGTACTTATTAAACGTTTGAGCTGGAAAGGACATACATTAGGTCCAACCCCCTATATTTGCAGAGGAGAAAACTGAGACCCACAGAAGAGGAACTACTTACCCAAAATCACATACTTAATAAGTAGATCAGACGGAATTCGAAATCTCTCTCTCCACTACTCCGCGAAACCTGTCAGCCTCGTTTTCCTTTAAAGCAGCCATTCCCAATTTAAGAGAACGGGAAGTTTGTCAGGGAGAAACGGGGAATATTTGGGAAACTACCTTCCTTTTGAAAGAAATTAATCTATTTTAATTTCTTAATGTACACGTATATGGCAAACTAGAATTTATTACCTTTAAATTGAATGGGGGTATAGGAAGGTGTGCTAAAAGTCAAGGGGTTCAGGGACCAAAAGAAGGTTGGGCACCGTTGCTTAAGAAGCAAAGGCAAAACCAGGTAGGGAGCTGAAACCGTTTTTCCTTTCCTCTGAGACCAGTCCCAGGGAATTTGCTGGCGCTGAACGTCTTATGATTGCCTTAGGATCAGACAGGTCCTTGATTCGTCTTCCACCCTTAACAATCCCGCACAAGCTGCTCCCGGGGGTCTGGGTCTGGAGTAGGGGATGGAGAAGGGCGAGAGTTGCCGGACTCACCTCCCACTCGCCTCTGGGACCATTTGGTCCCCAGCAGAGTCTTCAGCCACTCCTCCGATGAGCCAAGGTCTCCTCCCTCCTCCGCACTACCTCTCTCCTCCTCCTTCACCTCTTTCTCAGTCCTCTGAGGATTCTTCTGTATGAGGAGCCCTTGGGACCCCGAAGTACGCCCTCCTCCAGGCGGAACTGACTGCGAAGAGCTCCAGCTCCCCGAGAACCTGCCGAGGGCTGAGCTACTCAACCTGGGCTGGAAGGAGGCTGAGGGACCTGGGCAAGCAGGTGAACCTGGGCCGCGGAGTACTGTGGGGCGTCGCCTGTAGAAAGCAATGCTTGGAGCAAGATTCTCGGTAAGCTGATTTTCTCTCCCTCATTTTCAGAGACCACAATGTCCCTTCCCTTTGCTATTATAGCTAAAATAGACCTGTCACTTTCCTCGTTTCACAGGTGGACACAGCGTTCTGTGGGGGTATCAGAAATTCTTTGTTTTGAAAAAGAGCTTTGCATCACCTTAGCTAGTGAATACTCCTGGAGGGTTCACAAGTTTCCTGCCACGTAAGTAGCAACGGTTTTATGGTTGCAGATGTAGCTTCCCCCACCCCCTTTTTAATCCGCTGCCCAGTGGATCCCTGGGAAGCCAAATTAGGGCCTCCAGGTACCATGCTTGGGAACGGAATAAAATCCTCCCTAAATAAAGGGGTGGTCATTCTGTCCTAGCTAATGGGGAGTAGTTTCTCTGTAAATGCTTTCCAGGCATGGAAGTTTGAGGATGGAAAAAAACCATTTATTATGTACCTACTGACAGGCATTGTGCGAATTCTCGTCAGATTAACCCTGGAAAGTAAGTGCCCCATTTTATCATTAGCCCCATTTTACAGGTATACGGAGTTAAGTGAATTGCCCAAGGTCATATATTTTTTAACTCTGGCTACATTTGAATTCGGTTTTTCCTGACTTCAGAATCCACTGAACTGCCTAGTTGCCTCTGGACTCCTTGTGTTGTCTCTGATGAGGAAGGGGGGGGGGGCGGAGAAAGGAAAGTTAAGATAATTAGTATCTGGTATAGGATAATAATTTAATGGCTCTCTTGCCTCTCTCAGCCAGTGAAAAATAACTGGTGGTTAATGGTGATCAAGCAATGGTTTATCTGGCTGCTTTGTAAGGGATAACTTAGTCATTTAAAGGAGAAACCGACCTTGAAAAATCATTTCCTTCCTCTGGGCCTCAGTTTTTCCATCTGGAAAATAGGGTTAATAATAATCCCCACATTATCTACTCCGAGGTCTCTACTTGGTTATGATGAGGCAAACATCTTAGGGATGTTATTACTGTTTGCTTCTCAGGGATTTGCAAAGTGCAGAGGCCCCTGAAGTTCTTCCAGTTTCTTTAGCTAATTTAGTCTGCAGTGAAAACGTGATGGAGACGGGCAGCTAAGTGGCACAATGGTGGAGCACCAGGCCTGGGGTCAGGAGAATCTGAGTTCAAATCTGACCTCAGACACTTCCTAGCTGTGAGGCCCTGTAAAAATCACTTAACCCTATTTGTCTAGCCCTTGACCTTTTGTCTTAGAGATGTCACTAAGACAGAAAGTAAGGTTCTTGTTTGTTTGTTTGTTTTTGTGGAGTTAAACAAAGGAAAAACAAAACTGGAACAAAAATAACAGCAACTTAAGGTAAATTGCTACCAGCTCATTAATTATGTGTCACACTGGCAAAACAATGTTCTTCTTCTTTTTTTTTTTCAAAATAGCTCAGATAGAACACTCTGAATAGGAGGTCAAGTTCTCTATGCTCTGTGACCATGGAATGGGTTACTAATTCAGGCCACTTGCCATACTTAGGGGAGGGGGAGAGGAGGAGGAGAAGAAAGGAAAACCCAGATGTGGAAGAATGATAGTGTTCTAGAATTTAGAACCAAAGAAGACATCAGAGATATTGCCACCTTCCACATGTGTGTGCTTGCAAGCTTCCTCCTCTCAGCTTCACTGGGGATGCCCTCCTTCAGTTCTACATACAAAATCCTCATCTTCCTTCAGATGCTCAGTCCAGACATTGTCTCCTCTTTGAAGCTCTCCTTTGACTTATCTCTTTGCTGACTCTTTCTCCCACTTAGACTTATTTCCTTCAGCCTTCATTTTGCAAATTATTTTGCATTTCTTTTGTAGGTTCAGGCATGTCTCCTTTTTTTTTTCAAATTGAAGATTTGTGGTTCAAGCAAGTCTATCATTGTTTTTTTTTTAAACCCTTACCTTCTGTCGCAGAATTGATTGGTTCCAAAGCAGAAGAGCAAGCAAGCACTAAGGGCTAGGCAATGGGGGTGAAGTGACTTGCCTAGGGTCACACAACTAGGAAATATCTGAGGTCATATTTAAACCCAGGCCCTGCTATCTCCAACCCTTGCTTTCTATTCACTGAGCCACCTAGCTGCCCCATATCAGCACCATTTTCCCAACCATATGTGCTCATCTTGTGTCTCTGGGTCACGTCTTAGTAATTCTGGCAATATTTCAAACTTTTCCCATCATTAATATGTATGTTATGGTGATCTGTGATCTTTGATGTTACTTTGTAACTTTTCAGGGCACCACAAACCTCACCAATATAAGATAACAGACTTAATCAATAAATGTCATGTGTGTTCTGATTGCTCCACGTGCCAGCTCTTTCCCTGTCTGTCTCCCTCTCAGGTCTCCCTATTTCCTGAGACACAACAATATTGAAATTAGGCCAACTAATAATCCTACAATGACCCCTAAGTGTTCAATGAAAAGAAAAAATCAATTGAGGAGGCAAATATCATTGTTTACTTATTTAAGAAATTGCCAGTCACCCCCCCCCCCTTCAGTAACCAACACCCTGATCCATAAGCAGCTGTTAGCATCAAAGTAAGATCCACCATCAGCAAAAAAGATTCCAATTCTACTAAGGCTCAGATGATGCTTAGCATTTTTAGCAATAAAATACTTTTAAATTAAGGTATGTACATTTTTAGGCATTGTTCACTTACTAGACTATAGTATGGTGTAAACATGATTCTTTATATTCACTGGGAAATCAAAACCTTCATGTGCCTCAATGTTTTGTATTATTTGCTTTATTGGAGTGGTCTAGAATGGAACCAGCAATATCTCTGAGGTATGCCTGTTCTTAAATACTCACACATAGTCTCCTGGGACCAAATATAAGATCCTTCTAGAAAGAATTCTCCTTCCTTCCTTCCTTTTCTCTCTCTTTGTTTTCTAGACCTTTTTCTGGCCCATTCCCTTTTTGAGGTCCCTTCTCAGGTTATTTTGCATTTCTTTTGTATGTTCAGGCATATCTCATTTTATTGTACTTTATCAATATCATGTTTTTTAGGTTTATGGCAACCTTGGTTTGAGCAAGTCTATTAGCATCATTTTTTAAAACCCTTACCTTTTGTTTTCTTTTTCCTTCCTTCCTTCCTTCCTTCCTTCCTTCCTTCCTTCCTTCCTTCCTTCCTTCCTTCCTTCCTTCCTTCCTTCCTTCCTTCCTTCCTTCCTTCCTTCCTTCCTTCCTTCCTTCCTTCCTTCCTTCCTTCCTTCCTTCCTTCCTTCCTTCCTTCCCTCCTTCCTTCCTTCCTTCCTTCCTTCCTTCCTTCCTTCCTTCCTTCCTTCCTTCCTTCCCTCCTTCCTTCCTTCCCTCCTTCCTTCCTTCCTTCCTTCCTTCCTTCCTTCCTTCCTTCCCTCCTTCCTTCCTTCCTTCCCTCCTTCCTTCCTTCCCTCCTTCCTTCCTTCCTTCCTTCTTTCCTTCCTTCCTTCCTTCCCTCCTTCCTTCCTTCCTTCCTTCCTTCCTTCCTTCCTTCCTTCCTTCCTTCCTTCCTTCCTTCCTTCCTTCCTTCCTTCCTTCCTTCCTTCCTTCCCTCCTTCCTTCCTTCCCTCCTTCCTTCCTTCCCTCCTTCCTTCCTTCCTTCCCTCCTTCCTTCCTTCCCTCCTTCCTTCCTTCCCTCCTTCCTTCCTTCCCTCCTTCCTTCCTTCCCTCCTTCCTTCCTTCCTTCCCTCCTTCCTTCCTTCCCTCCTTCCTTCCTTCCTTCCCTCCTTCCTTCCTTCCTTCCTTCCTTCCTTCCTTCCTTCCTTCCTTCCTTCCTTCCTTCCTTCCTTCCTTCCTTCCCTCCTTCCTTCCTTCCCTCCTTCCTTCCTTCCTTCCCTCCTTCCTTCCTTCCCTCCTTCCTTCCTTCCCTCCTTCCTTCCTTCCTTCCTTCCTTCCTTCCTTCCTTCCTTCCTTCCTTCCTTCCTTCCCTCCTTCCTTCCTTCCTTCCTTCCTTCCTTCCTTCCTTCCTTCCTTCCTTCCTTCCTTCCTTCCTTCCTTCCTTCCTTCCTTCCTTCCTTCCCTCCTTCCTTCCTTCCCTCCTTCCTTCCTTCCTTCCCTCCTTCCTTCCTTCCCTCCTTCCTTCCTTCCCTCCTTCCTTCCTTCCTTCCCTCCTTCCTTCCTTCCCTCCTTCCTTCCTTCCCTCCTTCCTTCCTTCCTTCCTTCCTTCCTTCCTTCCTTCCTTCCTTCCTTCCCTCCTTCCTTCCTTCCTTCCTTCCTTCCCTCCTTCCTTCCTTCCTTCCTTCCTTCCTTCCTTCCTTCCTTCCTTCCTTCCTTCCTTCCTTCCTTCCTTCCTTCCTTCCTTCCTTCCTTCCTTCCTTCCTTCCTTCCTTCCTTCCTTCCTTCCTTCCTTCCTTCCTTCCCTCCTTCCTTCCTTCCTTCCTTCCTTCCTTCCTTCCTTCCTTCCTTCCTTCCTTCCTTCCTTCCTTCCCTCCTTCCTTCCTTCCTTCCTTCCTTCCTTCCTTCCTTCCTTCCTTCCTTCCCTCCTTCCTTCCTTCCTTCCCTCCTTCCTTCCTTCCCTCCTTCCTTCCTTCCTTCCTTCTTTCCTTCCTTCCTTCCTTCCCTCCTTCCTTCCTTACTTCCTTCCTTCCTTCCTTACTTCCTTCCTTCCTTCCTTCCTTCCTTCCTTCCTTCCTTCCTTCCTTCCTTCCTTCCTTCCTTCCTTCCTTCCTTCCCTCCTTCCTTCCCTCCTTCCTTCCTTCCTTCCTTCCCTCCTTCCTTCCCTCCTTCCTTCCTTCCTTCCTTCCTTCCTTCCTTCCTTCCTTCCTTCCTTCCTTCCTTCCTTCCTTCCTTCCTTCCTTCCTTCCTTCCCTCCTTCCTTCCTTCCTTCCTTCCCTCCTTCCTTCCTTCCTTCTTTCCTTCCTTCCTTCCTTCCTTCCTTCCTTCCTTCCTTCCTTCCTTCCTTCCTTCCTTCCTTCCTTCCTTCCTTCCCTCCTTCCTTCCTTCCTTCCTCCCTCCCTCCTTCCCTCCTTCCTCCCTCCCTCCCTCCCTCCCTTCCTTCCTTCCTTCCTTCCTTCCCTCCTTCCTTCCTTCCTTCCCTCCTTCCTTCCTTCCTTCCTTCCTTCCTTCCCTCCTTCCCTCCTTCCTTCCTTCCTTCCTTCCTTCCCTCCTTCCTTCCTTCCTTCCTTCCTTCCTTCCCTCCTTCCTTCCTTCCTTCCCTCCTTCCTTCCTTCCTTCCTTCCTTCCTTCCTTCCTTCCTTCCTTCCTTCCTTCCTTCCTTCCTTCCTTCCTTCCTTCCTTCCTTCCTTCCTTCCTTCCTTCCTTCCTTCCTTCCTTCCTTCCTTCCTTCCTTTTTTATTTCTTCATCCAGAATACCTAGTACAACAAACTGCACCTAGTAAGCAGACATATGCTAGAATTCCATGTGTGCTCTATATATCGTATATGCATATTTTCTGCATGTTTTCTCTCCTACTAGGCCATGAATTTTTTGAGGGATGAGGCCATGTTTTTTTTTCAAATTTATTTTATTTAAATATGGATTTAAACATTTTAATAACAAATTTCCACATGTGTTTTACTGAAGTTATATGATCCATATTGTCTCCCTTCCTTCTTCCCTCCCCCCTCCTGGAACTGGCAAGCAATTCAATCTGGGTTATACATGTATTATCAATTAAAGCATATTTCCATGTTATTCATTTTTTAAAGTGAATACTCTTATAAAAACAAAACTCCCAATCATATACCCAAATAGACAAGTGATAAATCATATGTTTTCATCTGCATTTCTACTATAACAGTTCTTTCTCTAGAGGTGGATAGCATTTTGTTTTTCATAAGTCCTTCAGAATTGTCCTGGATCATTGTATTGCTGTTGGTAGTAAAGTCTATAACATTTGATTGTTTCACAATATTGACATTACTGTGTATAATGTTCTCCTGGTTCTGCTTATTTCACTCTGCATCAGTTCATGAAGGTCTTTCCAGGTTTTTCTGAAATCATCCAGTTCATCATTCCTTACAGCACAATATTATTCCATCACCATCATATAGCACAAAATTTTCAGCCATTCCCCAATTGAAGGACATTGCTTTAGTTTCCAATTCTTTGCCACCACAAAAAGCACAGCTATAAATTTTTTTATATGAACAGCTCCTTTCCCATTTAGAAAAATCTCTCGGATACAGACCTAGTAGTGGTATTACTGGATTAAAAGGTATGCATTCTTTTTTATCCCTTTGAAGATAATTTCCAATTGTGGAGCTATATTTTTTGTCTTTCTCTGAATCTCCAATTTTAAGCACATTGTCTGGCACAAAGCGATCACTCAATAAATGCTTATTGACTGACTCACAAATTGAATCTAGTTCAATCACCCCAACTCCCCCACTTCCTTTCCAGTAAATCTGACCAGACCTCTGAGGGTTGAACACACTTAATATATCATACATGAGTTCAAATTTTGCAGCAGATATTTATTAGCTTTGTGACCCTGAGCAAGTCATTTAACCTCTGTTAGCCTGGCTTTCCTTAATTGTAAGTTGGGGAAAAGAATAGCTACCTACCTATCAGGGTTGTTGTGAAAATCAAATGAGATATTTGTAGAGCATTTAGCATAATTCCTGGAATGTATTAGGTGCTTAATAAGTACTTGCTCAGGAACCAGGAGAACATTATACACAGAGACTGATACACTGTGGCACGATTGAATGTAATTAACTTCTCTACTAGAAGCAATGCAGTGATCCAGGACAGTTCTGAGGGACTTACAAGAAAGAACTGTGGGAGTAGATATAGAGAGGAAAAACAACTGTTTGATCACATGGGTTGAGGGTGATATGATTGCGGATGTAGACTCTAAATGATCACCCTAGTGCAAATATCAATAATATAGAAATAGACCTTGATCAGTGACACATGTAAAACCCAGTGGAATTCAGTGTTGGTTATGGGAGGGAGGAGGGAGGAGGGGAGGACATGAATCATGTAACCATGGAAAAATATTCTTAATTAATTAATTAAATAAAAAATTTCAAATTTAAAATAATAATAATAAAAATAAGTACTTGCTCCCTTTTCTCTCCGTCTCATCCCCACCATCAACCCTTGCCCTTATTACTAGGTGAAACCAGGGACTGACCTATGCCTTGCTGCCATTTTGCAGGAGGAATATGAGGTACTCAGAAATAGGTCACATAACTATAGAGTGATAGGGTCAGAATTTAAACTCAAGTCTTTGGACTTCAGACCTGTGCTCCGTATCGCCATTCCTGGAATACTGACTTAAAGTACAATTTTTATTATTGATAGTAAGTAAGTGCCATAATTTTGTTTCTGGAAGGTTCTTTTCTTTTGTGGGAAGTGGTCTGTACCTCTGATTTCATTGGTGTGGAGAACAACTAACAGTGTTACAACACTGATGCAGATTCTCAGATGGTAACAACTTGTTTGTAACCAAAGAAAGGTGTCAAATACAGAAACTACTCAAGTGTCATGTGACTCATGAACTCCTGGGTGGGTCCTAATCAGGTTAAAATGTAATTGGCACAGTGGACAGAAGTCTGGAAATGGGAGGTCCTGGATTCTAACATGACCTCAGACACTTCCTAGCTGGATGACCTGGGCAAGCTCCTTAACCCTAATTGCCTAACCCTTGTCACTTTTCTGTTTTAGAACTGAAACTAGGGTTAAATTTTTTTAATCGACAAATATTTGACAAAGTACAACCAAAGATAGATACTATTAACATGTGGTTTCCGACATAAATTTGCTGTCAACGCCAATCCCTGTGTATGGTTTAGTGGTCACATTTATACTTGTTTGACACCTCTGGATTATAGATTTAGAGGATTATCCGGGGCATTACGAGTTAAGTGAACTCTCGGGAATAAATAATTTGGAACAATTCTGAAGGACTTATGACTGTCTGCCTCCAGAGAAAGAATTTTTGGAATCGGATGCAGATCAAAACAGACTATTTTTCACTTTTTTATTAATTAAATTAATTAATTTAATTAAAAATAAAATTAAACTAATTTTCAATTAGTTTATTTGTGATTTTTATCTGGGGGTTTTGGTTTGATGTGAGTATTCTCTTACAACAATGACCAATATGAAAGTATGTTTTGCATGATTATACATGTATAGAATTGCTTACAATCTCTGAGAGGAGGGAGGGAAGGGAAGGAGGGAAACAATTTGGATCTTAAAATTTCAGAAAACATATTGAAAATTGTTATTGGGGAAAATATAATTGGGGAAAAATATCTTTGAATAAAAAACATTAAATAACTGGCACATAGCTATTATGTGTCTGAGGCAAGCTTGACCCTAAGTCTTCCTTACTCCATTAATAAAAATATTTTAATTAAAAATGTTAAGGGGTAACCTTTTCGATTTAAGTTATTTTGGGTCTGGGAAAGTTATATAGATAACAGAACTCTCTAATATTTAGTAGCTGCCATCTATATTTTCATCTTTGTAGAACTTATGATTTTATAGCATTTTCTTTACATAGAACAAACACTAATAAATGGTTGGTTATTTGAACATCTGTTCACTCACATATAGTATAACACATGGCACTCAAGATCAGAAAATGTGGACTTTCTATTACTTACTTTAGAGACTTTGATTTTGGGTGTGAGAAGGCATTCTTATCTGTCCACAGCCTAGGGTAGCAGAGTAACTGCAATTAGCTCATCATTCTTATGGAGAGAAACCATCCCAGAGCCTTTGGATATCAATCTCAACTTCATCCTTTTCTCTTTCCCCACCAGATATAAACAATAGCTAAGTCTTGTCCATTCTATACCTACAACTCACCTCTTGTAGCTGTCCCCTCCAATCTCCATTAGACTGCCATCTCCTAGAAGGCAGGGATTGCCTTTTGACTTGTTAAATTACAAGTACTTAGCACAGTGCCTTGCACATAGTAGGCTCCTAATAAATATTTATCGACCGACTTACTGACAATCACTGCAGTCACTACCATAGTTCAGGTTCACCTCTCATCTGTACTATTATAAGAGTTTTGTAATTGTTCTTTCTTCTAGCCCATTCTCTACACAGTTGTTGAAGTGATAGTCCTAAAACACAGATTTAACCATGTCCCACCTCTGTCCAAGAAGCTTCAAAACCTCCCTTTTGATTCTAAGTTAAAGTACCAATTCCTCTGTCTGGCATTTAAAGCCCTTCACAACCTGTCTATACTCTGTCTTTCAAATGATATACCCTTTCACGTGCTAGGTGGCACAGAGTGCAAGGTCTGGAGTCAGGAAGATGAGTGTTTCTGAGCTCAAATCTGGCCTCAGACACTTACTAGCTCTCTATGGCCCTTGTCAAGTCATTAAATTCTGTTTGCCTCAGTTTCCTCATCAGTAAAATGAACTGGAGAAAGAAATGGCAAACCCATCCAATATTCACCAAGAAAACTCCAAATGGGGTCAAGAAGAATCAGACACAACTGAAAAGACTGAACAACAGTCACACACTGTATTCTAGCCAAAATATCCTTGCTGTTTCCTATACAAGGCATTCTGTCTCCCATCATTGTGACTTTGCACAGGTTGTTCTCCCTGTGTCCAGAATGTTCTTTCTTTCTAATTTTCACCTCATATATTCCCAAGCAATGTGACATGCTACAGAAATCTTGTCCAGGGTCACACAGCTGGGAGGTGTCTAAGGTTGGATTTGAACCCAGGGTCTCCCATCTCTAAGTCTGCCTTTCTGCCTCCTGAGCCATGTAGCTGACCCAAGTAAGACACTTGTAAGAGTCTGAGGCCAGGTTCAAAATCAGAACTTCCTGAGTCCAGACCCAGAATTCTATCCACTGTGCAACCTAGCCCTGATTAAAAGACAGATTAACAATAATAATAATAATAGCTAACATTTATATAGCCTATACTATGTGTCAGTCATTGTTCTAAGCACTTTAGAATTATTATCACAGTTGATCCTTACAACAACTCTAGGAGGTAGATTTTGTTCCTACCCACATTTTATAGGTGAGGAAACTAAGGCAAAGAGTAAGTATCTTGCCCAGGGGTACATAGCTAATAAGTGTCTGAGGCTGGATTTGAACTCAGACCTTCCTGACTCCAGGTCCAGTGCTCTCCATTATGCTACCTAGCCTCAGTTAAAGGACCTGGCTCATATCTGGACTTCCTATTTAGTATAGCACATAATTTCTAATTTTTTGAACTACAAAGCACTGGAATTTGCTTGGCTGAATTTTTAAATGTTCATTTCCTTCTTTCTCATTAATCATAAATGAGTACATATTACAAAACATGGGGAAATTTGACTCCTTGGGAATGCCTGTCTTTATTCTTTTAAAGCTTGGGATTTGTTTCATTTCCTTGTCAGTTAAAGATCTCGCCACTCATCCATTTATCATGAAAGACAAACGATAACATGGGTAATAATTAAGCCAAAATTACTGGCATAAACCACTAAAACCAATAAAATTAAAGTGACCTCACATATGCTGTATGTTCATAGTCAAAAGTGAGAACTGTTTGGTGACCAAAAGAACAGCTACTTTGAACTGCACATGTGTTCGAATTAGCAGAAAGGGGGCATTGTCCATGAAGACTTTATTATTCCTAGTTTTCTGAGCCCAGATTCTAAGAAAATGACGGGACTCTTCAAGAAGTGGTCATTATAGTCATTGGTACGCATAAGATCAGTAGAAGTCACTTTCTGTGGGATCTATTCTTTTTAAGTCTTTTGTCCCTATGCCCCAAAGAATCAGAAAAAAACCCCAAAAGGACCGTATCCAAATCTTTACCACATGAATAAGTCTTTCACCAGGTAAAACATTATCATCCAATACTATGAGAAGCAGGATTGGAACATAATTTCCTCTAAACAGACTAGTCTGTTTAATCCCCAAATGGGTTCAGTCTTTCCTTCTTTAAGGATGGGTGCTTGGAAGAGGAGGCATGGGAATGGAGAGTTAAGGCATAGTATCAAACAGACTCTGCAAGTGGGGTCCGCAGACACTCCCCTCCAAAAGTTTGGGGATAGATTTCAATCATTTCATGATATTTCCTTAAATTAATATAATTCATTTACAAATATCTCAACCCCTTCCCAATGCATCGTCAAGCAAACAGATATTATATAGAGATTATATCTTTCATGTTTCCGGTTTTCATTTAATTTCTCTGGAGGTAACATTCACAAGTTATTCTTCAAATTTTGAATCTGTAGCTGTATATTATGTTGTCTTCATTCTACTCATTTCACTGTTCATTATCCCATGTAGTTCTTTCCATGTTTTTAAAAAACTAGTCCTCTCGTTGTTTATTATGACACAATAGTATTCCACCACAACTGTATACCACAGTTTGTTTATCCATTCCCTAACAGGGGGCATGCCCTCATTTTCCAATTCTTTGCCACCTTGTTCATGAAGTTTTAAAAAACAACCTTATAACTGCTTTTCAGTGGAACTGTTTTTCTTTATAATCTTGTGCATTTTAATTACATATATTTGAAGATTATTCCGAGAAGGGGTCTGTAGGCTTTATCAGAGTGGCCCAGAGGTTCATGACACTTGTGTAATGTAAGAACATCTTTCTCCATCAAAATACTTCCACACTGTCTCTAAGATCAGATGTTATCACCTCCTTTTTGTTTCTTATTGAAGACATTCACAACCTGGTCCCAAACTATCTTTAGAAATTTACTGAAAAAAAAAAAAAAGAAATTTACTGGTTGATGTACCCTTTCCCATACTCTGTCATCCAGGCAAACTGGGTTCTCTGCTATAGGAAATATTCAGTTTCTTCTGTCTGAACCTCTGTCTTTCACCCACCTTTCAAAGTAAAGAAATGAAAAAAAAAAAAACCCTTACCTTCTGCCTTGGAATATAAAGTTGATAGTAAGTATTGATTCCAAGCCAGAGAAGGGGTAAGGGCTAAGCATTTGGGGTTAAGTGACTTGCCCAGGGTCACACAGCTAGAAAGTATCTAAAGTCAGCCACACAGACTTTCCTCCCTGCCTGGAATGTACTTCTTCCTTATTTGAATTTCATAAAATCCCTGACTTCCTCAAATTTCACCTTCTTTTTGATCCCCTTCTTAATCCCCCAACTGCTAGAGCCTTCCTTCCTTAGTTATCTTGTATTTATTTATTTTGTTTGTTCTATATGCACTGATCTATCTCTTTGACTGTCTATATGCCTATCTATCTGCCTATCTATCTGCTTATCTATCTGCCTATCTCTCTCTCTCTCTCTCTCTCTCTCTCTCTCTCTCTCTCTCTCTCTCTCTCTCTCTCTCTGTTCCCCTCCCTCCCCCTTCTCTCTATCTCTCTGTCTCTTTCCTTCCACCCCTGCCAAAAGCAAGGCTGCTAACAATTGTTTTTACTTCATTTAAAGGTAATTTCATCCTCCAAAACATTTTCTCCTGAACAAGGAAGAAATGCTTGTTGGAATAGATATGATGTAGGAGTGGACATATAGATGGGTCTGGAGCTGAGGTTTCCATGGCATAGATAACTCCTTCTACCAATGCTGATCTGTACTTTGTCTGCAACATAGTCTTTTTAAAAAATGCAATTTTAGAGGGGGAAGCTGGGTAGCTCAGTGTGTTGAGAGCTAGCCCTAGAGACGGGAGGTCCTAGGTTCAAATTTGACCTCAGACACTTCCCAGCTGTGTGACTCTGGGCAAGTCACTTGACCCCCATTGCCTAGCCCTTACCACTCTTCTGCCTTGGAGCCAATACACAGTATTGACTCCAAGACGGAAGGTAAGGGTTTAAAAAAAATGCAATTTTAAAACTTTTATTTTTTTCTCAATTACACATAAAACAACTTTTAACATTCATTTTTAAACCTTTAAGTTCCAAATTCTTTGCCCTTCCTGAGATGGCAAGCAATTTGATGCAGGCTATACACATGCAATCATGCAAAACATATTTCTGTATTAGTCATGTTGTGAAAGAAAACACAGATCAAATACATAAAGTGAAAATAGTATGCTTTCATCTGCATCCTGATTCCACTGGTTCTTCCTCCAGAGGTAGACAGCATTTTTCATTATAAATCTTTTAGAATTGTCCTGGATTAGGGGGCAGCTGGGTGGTTCAGTGGATAGAGAGCCAAACCTAGAGACAGGAGGTCCTAGGTTCAAATGTGGCCTCAGCCACTTCCTAGCTGTATGACCCTGGGCAAGTCACTTGACCCCCATTGCCTAGCCCTTACCACTCTTCTGCCTTGGAAACAATACACAGTATTGATTCTAAAATGGATGGTAACAGTTAAAAAAATTAATGCAAGAGGCAGTTAGATGGCTCAGTGGATAGAATGCCAGCCCTGGAGTTGGGAAGACCTGGATTCAGATCTGCCCACAGACACTTCCTAACACTTAAACCAAATTGTCTAATCCTTACTGCTCTTCTGCCTTAGAACTTATACTTGTATTAATTCTAAGACAGAGGGTAAGAGTTTTTTTCTAAAAAGGGAAGTTGTTATTGTTATTACTAATATAACAGCATGATGAATAATATATAATGGTATTATATAAATATAATCTACAATAACCTATTAATAATTACATTATTACTATTATTATTATAATCTTATTTTCATTTAGTTAGGTAGTTCAGAGAGAAATGCTGATATCTTGCTTTTGGTCTTTTTTGGCTAGGAAAAAAAAAACACTTTTTATACTGAACAAAAGTATTGGAATGTAAGCTCATTTTCCAAAGGCTCAATGAAAGCATATTTAGCATAGCTCTAGTCAAAGATGGGATGACTTGGATGGTGTGCCTCATCCTTTCATCATTTGGATTTTGATTTCTTTCACTAAGTCTCTAGTTTTCCTTCTGCATGCTGGAGAAACGTGAAGATGATGCATATTCTATGAGGTGACCCATTCAAAAAAGTTCTTAAATTATTGTGGATCTTTGTTATGTCAAGGCAATTATACATGACTTATCTCTGAGAGTTTATTAGTTCCACTTAGGGCTTATTTGGTGAATTCCCTAAAATAGTTTGAGGTCTGATTGTCATCTGATGATTTATTAAATAAATCTGATGCATAGTTCTGGCTACCGGTTTGTGTCTTTCTAGGTATTTGTTCAGTAACTGCTAAAGTGTTGCAACCTGTAGTTATATATGTTACATAATGGCTACCATCTCTTTGCTCATTTTCATTACTTAATACTCCTGGACTCCTGACTTCCGGTTAAGATGGCGGCTTAGAGAAAGCTGAAGTTCAGATCTCCGGAAAACCCTTCCCGACCGATCTCAAACTAGAAGCTCCTAAGGCGCCGAAATTCAAAACGATCAACAGCACAGACCCTGGGAACCCTCCTCCTGGACCTGGACCCGGTTCAAAAGGTACGGCTCCCCTCAAAAGCCAGAACCCGAGATCCCTCGGACCTCAGGGGTAGGAGCGCAGAGTCCAAGGCTCCCGGAAGCGGCAGCCGCGCCGGGCTCAGAGAGCAGGGTCTGAGGAACAACAACCCTCAGGGTCTTCTACCCAAGTCCCAGTCCGGGTGAAAGTTACTGCCTGGGGCTTCCGCTGCAGAGAGCCTGTCGGTCCGGGTGAAAGTTACTGCCTGGGGCCTCCGCTGCAGAGAGCTGGTCAAAACAACAGCAACCCTCAGGGCGGGCAAGACAGCCTCACGGGCTGGATCCTGCTATCCAAGTCTCAGTGAAAGTCCTTGCCCGGAGCTTGGGAAAGCTGCAGCCCATCCCCCCGCAGGCCGACGAAACAGCCTCACGGCCAGCAATTCCTCGTGGTCCGGCCCTTCCATTCCAGTTCCAGTGAGGCATATTCAGTTTAACCCAGGGAAAGCTCATAGAACTATCTGCCCAGGACTAAAGCGTCTGAACACCAGACAGAGACAAGAAAAACTAATCCTCCACATTCAGAAATGGCAAACTCCATAGAACCACAGAAGCCCCAAAATACCAAGAAAAATAAGAAGAAAGGGGCGACTTTGGACACATTCTATGGAGCCAAAATACAAAATACAGAGCAGACAGAAGATAATATAAAAGAAAATGCTCCAAAACCTTCCAAAGGAAATGGAAACTCTCCACAAACCTATGAAGAATTTGAATCAGAAATGACCAAAAAGATGGAAGCCTTCTGGGAGGAAAAGTTGGAAATAATGCAAAAGAAATTCACGCATCTACAAAACCAGTTTGACCAAACTGTAAAAGAAAACCAGGCTTTAAAGGCCAGAATCAGGCAGCTGGAAGACAACGATCGTGTAAAAGAGCAAGAATCAATAAAGCAAAGCCAAAACACCAAGAAATTAGAAGAGAACATAAAATATCTCACCGACAAGGTGATAGATTTGGAAAATAGGGGGAGAAGGGATAATTTAAGAATAATTGGACTCCCAGAAAAGCCAGAAATAAACACCAAACTGGACATGGTGATACAAGATATAATCAAAGAAAATTGCCCAGAGATTCTAGAACAAGGGGGCAATACAGCCACTGACAGAGCTCACAGAACACCTTCTACACTAAACCCCCAAAAGACAACTCCCAGGAATGTAATTGCCAAATTCCAAAGCTATCAAACAAAAGAAAAAATCCTACAGGAATACTCCTGGACTCCTAAATAATAATCCTCCATAACTGTAACATTGTGAGACCATCAAGGGTAATGGATTTTGCTAAACTAATAGCAACACAATGATCCAGGACAGTTCTGAGGGACTTATGAGAAAGATGCTATCCACATCTAGAGAAAGAACTGTGGGAGCAGAAACACAGAAGAAAATGTGTGATTTATCACTTGTTTATATGGATATGTGATTTGGGGTTTTGGTTTTAAAGGATACTCTTTTACAAAAATGAACAATATGGAAATGGGTTCAAGTGATAATATATGTATAACACAGTGGAATTGCTTGTCAACTCCGGAATGGGGAAGGGATGAGAGGAAGGCAAAAACATGAATCATGTAACTGTGAAAAATTTTTTAAAAAGAAAAAAAGAATAACCTTCTGTGATTTCTGGTGGCAATGATCTGGTCGTAAATTACTATCATAAATGCATCTTTTCCAATATACAAATGTACATGATTCAACCATGGAAGACCTTTCATATTTCACATCCAAGGTAGAAGAGTGGTAAGGGCTAGGTAATGGGGGTTAAGTGACTTGACCAGGGTCACACAGCTAGGAAGTGTCTGAGTTCACATTTGAACCCAGGACCTCCTGTCTCTAGGCCTGGCTCTCAATCCACTGAGCTACCCAGCTGCCCCTAGTAACAGGCTATTTGGATGATTACTACTTTATAGTACAGTTTGAGATATGATACTGCTAAGCCACCTTCCTTCACATTTTTCATTAATTCCCTTGATATTCTTGACCTTTCATTCTTCCAAATAAGTGTTGTTATTATTTTTTCTAGTTCTATATATGCCACAACTGCTAGTCTCTTTAAAAAACAAACTAGCAAATTTTAAAAACAATTTTATATGTTGTTTAAATTTGATGGTGACGCAGCAAAGCACTGTGGAGTGCTTAGGGTGTGTTGGAGCACAAAGGACAACACGGCCATCCAATGCAGCTGAGGAAGTCTCCAGGTGTAACGACTTTTTGTGCCACTGGACCCAGGCTTCCAACGCCGAGAGAGTGGAACTGTCTCTGTGCACCGACTTTTCCACTTAAATCTTCACGCACAAGTGTCTTTGTGCACACTCATCTATCATAGATGAAAACGCACAAAGACAATCGTCATCCTCGATTACCGAGAGACTACTACTAAGTTATTCTCCTTAACAAAATTATTTCTATAATTTTTCTTTTTTTTTTTAGAATCCGATCACTTAGTTTTCAATTTCTTTTTATTTGCCTTTCTATGAATATTTATTATAATTTTTGTTCCATTATGATATGAAAAGGAAGTATTTATTATTTTTGGTATTTGAACATCAAATTTTCTTTTTTTGGTTTTGTCTTTCAGTCAGGAATGATTGAAAATCTTCTATTTTATTAAATGACCATTTTCCCCCTGAAAGAATATACTCAGTTTTGTTGTGTAGGTGATTCTTGGCTGTAAATCTAGTTCCCTTGCCTTCTGTAATATCATACTCCAAATCTTCTGATCCTTTAATGTAGATGCTACTAAGTCCTATGTGATTTTGACTGTGATAATTGAACTAATTTTTTCCTAGTTGTTTGCACTATTTTCTCCTTGGCCTAGAAGTTGTAGAATTTAGGTATAATATTCCTAGGACTTGTCATTTGGGGATTTATTTCAGGAGTGATTGGTGGATTCTTTCAATGTCTATTTTACTGTCTTGTTTAAGAATATAAGGGTAGTTTTCTTCATATTTTCTTGTAATATGATGTCTAGGTGTTGTTTGAAAGTATGGCTTTCAGATAGACTAATAATTCTCAAATTGCCACTTTCACTTCTATTCCTCATTTTTCCTTTGCCTCTTTTATTTGATTTTTGAAATCCTCAGAGCCTAAGACCAATTCCCATTTTTCTTTGAAGTTTTGTATGTGTCTGCTTTGATCTTACTGCCTCCTTCTGAGTTTGTGCCTTGCTCTTCTTTGTTTCTGTAATTATTTTCTATAGTTAGGTGTCTGGGTTTCTTTTTTTAATGTTTGCTCATTTTTTCCAGCCTTTTTCTTGACTTTTATTTTTAGCTTAAAAGTGATCTCTGTTCTCAGGGTAGAGGGGGCATTCTTAAACTTCTATTTTTCTTGCTACTAATCACAACTCTAGTTCTGGGTTTTTGCAAGTTTCAATTCTTCCATGGTGGTATTCATCACCTGTGGGCTGGGAGCTCTTAAAGTCACCTTTTACTGGTGATTCAGTCTCTTCCAGGGACTGCTGATGGCATACACTGTGAGTTACATCATGCTGGAGCTTGAGACCTCACTGTGGACTTGGGTAGGTGCTCTCAACCTCATTCTGTGCTTATACATGCTAGGCACACTGTGAACTGCCTGGCACTGAGGTTCAGGTCCTTATTGCAGGTTTGGTCAGGGACCCTGAACTTCACCTTGGACTTGCAAGAGACTGTTACCCTGTAGACTGCCTTATGCTAGGACTTGTGGGACCTCACTGCAGGTTTGTGTTGGGGTTCATAACTTAAAGGATTGGGTATAGGGGTTCTCTGCTTTTGGTTTAGGCAAGGGTCTCAGAGTCTTGATGTTGGCTTGAGTTCAGATTCAGAACCTCCCGTAGTAGGGATAGGAGAGGGGGACTTGTTGATGGCTTACACTGGTTCCTCTTGATGTGACTTTACTGTGGGCTGCACTGCCCTCCTGTTCCAGTATAACAGATCCTCTCTGTCTACCTTTCATGTTGTTTTCTGAAGTAAAATTGCTGGTCCTGCCACTCCAGTATTTGTTTTGAAGTATAATTTTAAGGTTGGTTGGAGAAGATTCTTAGAGACGTTCAAGTTTTCTGTGCCTCTGCTCTGCCATTTTGGTTCTGCTCCTCCCACCTCACTTTTAAGTTTAATTTGTACTATTAATGTTTTCTCCATTACTTTCTCAAGTCTATATAATAGTCAAAACAATTATTCAGATCCTAATTTGGGAGGTTGGCCCATTTCTGAAGTAAATTCTCATAGAGAAAAAATTTTTTGATTACCTCTTTTGGAAAGCCAGTAGGATCTGCTACAACATATCCCGTTGCTTCACAGTTTGTCCTAGGTTTCATTACTCTAGCATTGAATTTCATGGCTCTATTTTCATATCCACTTAAGATTCTGGAGGAAAAATTCTATTTTTGGCTTTAATATAAAATACTCTCAAGCAAGAGAGAAATTAGTACAAAAAGTACCCAGAACATGAGTCAAGTATGGAATGGACAGTTTGAATCTCACACAGAAAGCTGAGCAGGAAAGCATCATAGAAAGGTCAATTGAGAGACTATAGTCCAAGCCTCCTTGGGACATTTGTAGCAGGGCTACTTGTTAGATTTTATCATTTCTCCTTTCTTGAGCCTAATCAACATTATATCTTTCCCAAGACTTCTTTATGTTTGAACAACTCTCTCTCTACATGACAGCCAGCTCTTACTGCTGATGCTTTGCTTAGGAAGAGAGAAGATGCCCAATGCCTTTAGGGAATTCACAAGGGCTTGTGCTAAAAAAAGAAAATAAAAATGGGAGTTAGTCCCATTCTGGACACAAGTTTGCATAGGAGATCATCTGCTCACAAACTTTCCCAGTATGGTGAAGGTTATGCATTTGGGGTTTTCTTGGCAAAGATAACTAGAGTGGGTTCCTACTTCCTTCTTTAGTACATTTGACCCATGAAGGACTAAGGCAAACAGTATGAAGTACTTGCCCAGGGTCAACAGCTTGAAGTGTCTGTGGTCGGATTTGAGCTCAGGGAGATGAGTCTTCCTGACTTCAGGCTCTGTGCTCTATCCACTGTACTACTTGGTTGTCCCTTGCCTAGAGTAAGACTCAATAAATTTGCAAACCAATAAATGAATTCAAACAAAAATCACAATAAAAATTCAGTTTTGTTGTTGATTCCATTTATATTTTTTGATGAATAGATTTAGAAGATATCAAATTTAACTACTTGGGAAACTTATTTGGGGATGATAAGTATAAGGAACTGGATAACCTTAACTTGGCCATCAAAAGAAGAATTCTAGTTCTTAGAGCAGGTCCTAAAGGAAAACACAAGTTTTCTCATTAAGCAGGTATAGTTAAAGGAGGAAAAAAACCTTTTAGTTTAATACTTTTTCCCCAGGAAAGAACAAAAAATACTGATTCTTTTATAAGCATCTGATATTCAATCCTGTTGTGCTACCAGAGACCAAGACTAATAGTCTGGATAGATCATTCTCCTTCCTTTAGGACATTTCTTTGTTGGTTTTTTCTCTCTCTTTTTGCCTTATAATCCCTAACTTTCTTCTAACCAGGGTGTTGGGTTTTTTTTTTTTACTTTGTTGGAATATTTATTATGAATCCAGTGGTAGTGGTTATAACACTTTTTGTGTCTTATTCTGTGAAAATCCCCTCAGAGCTCCTTTACCTCCCCAGCCCTCAATCACAGTTAGATGAGGCTAATGCACAGAGTATTATGTAAACTTTAGCTTTTTTGTGGTCTTTTTCAAAGAGAAGGTGGGGCCATATCACTAATGATAAATGACAGGCAAAAGAGTATAGAGACTGGATCTTACAGACAAAAGATTGTGAAGTCAATTGACTGAAATAATATTAAGTAAGATTTCCTTGGCAGCTAGTTGGTGTCTATTAGAATAATCATGAAAAGGGTTATCAAATCTGAACACTGACAATGAATTTGCCAGTATGCAAAATGAAGGCTGAAGTGGTTAATATAGCACAGTGATGATGAACCTATGGCACAGGTGCCAAAGATGACATGCAGAGTCCTCCCTGTGGGCATGTGGCCATTCCCCCACCCCTCCCCCAACAAGTTTGTTGCTAGAAAGTCTGAGGGACTCTGGTGGAGCTGCTCCCCTCCCCCTCTCCACCATACCTGATGACATTTTTTCACATTGCCCACCCTTCTGCCCAGCTGCCCAATGGGAGTGCTTTCTCCCTCTCCTGTGTGGGGTAAAGGGGGGGCATGCACTCCTGGCACTCTTTGGGGGGTAAGGGCACATCATATGGTCTCTGGGGGGGAAGACATGGCACTCAGTCTGGAGGGGGACTGGCACTACATCTCTAAAAGGTTTGCTGTCACTGACTGATATAGCATATAACCAGGATGCATATAACTTGTAGTAGATAGAGTGCAAGGGCTGTAGTTAGGAAGACCTGAGTTCAAATCCAGCCTATCTGTGTGACTCTGGTCAAGTCACTTAATCCGGTTTGCCTCAGTTTCTTAGTTGTCAAATATACTGGAAAAGGAAATGGCTAACCACTCCAGAATCTTAGCCAAGAAAACCTTAAATGGAATCATTAAGAGTCGGGTGTGACTGAAACAACTAAACACCAACAACAGATTTCCCTAAGGACCAAATATATGTTCTAGTTGTCCTTTGAGACTCCATTACTTAAAGTCATTGAATCATCCCCACTTGTCAAATCATCTCCTTTAGTGCTTTTTAGGAAGACGAATTCCTACAGCTCCGATAAGGAGCACTCTGAAACTTCCCTTCTTCGTTAGTGGTTATTGCCTCCTAGCATGAAGACATGCCTAGTAGATTCTGGTGTCCTGGACAGGTTCAAGGAACTTTCTACGTCTTCATGAAGCTCCTACTCCTTAGCTTCAGCGTTGATAAATTTGTAAGAACATGAGAGCCTGGTGAGCAAAGAGTTTCATTTTCTCATGTCCCCGAGAAAGCATTGGTGTTTGCTTATGCTGTGGGTACTTCTTGGGATGACTGGTTTGAGGGTTCCTGAGTAGAGCAATTTGGAATTCAGGGTCTATCAGGGAGCATGAATCAGAAGCTCAGTTTGAGGTGAGAATCTCAAAGTCCCCTAAGCATATTCATTTCTAATCCATCCTTTAAATATGAAAAGGGTTTTATTTCCTTGCTGCATTTGTGGTTTGAGCTGTAATTTAAGAAGGAAAGTGGGTTTTTATTTCTCTGTTGTGTAACACAAGTTGTAACGTAATTGGTTCTTCTTTCTCATTTAATCACTCTCCATGGCATTCAGGAATAGAAGGCTGTTTAACAGATATATTTTTGTTGTTTAGTCACTCAGTCATGCCCAACTCTTCATGACTATATGGATCATAGCACACCAGGACCTTCTATCTTCCACTGCCTCTCGAAGTCTGTCCAAGCTCGTATTGATTGCTTCCATTACACTCTCCATCTCATCTCTACCATCCCTTTCTCCTTTTGCCTTCCATGATTCCCAACATTAAGGTCTTTTCCAATGAGTCCTGTCTTTTCATTATGAAGCTTCAGCTTCAGTATTTGACCTTTCTCGGAATGGTCTGAATGAATTTCTTGAAGAATTGATGGATGTGACCTCTTTGCTGTCCAAGGAACTCTCAAAAGTCTTCTCCAGTATTTGAAAGCATTACTTTTGCAATGTCCAGTTTTCCTTCTAGTTCAGCTCTCACCACCTTACATAGGAACATAAAATCAAATTTTGCAAGTAAGGATTTCAAGATTACAAGAAATGGCAGCGTGCCAATATCAAGGCAGAATTTTTGTTTCTAAGGTGCCTTTTTAAATTAAAAAAAAAAATTAAATCCTTACTTTTTGTCTTAGAATCTATACAAGTATTGGATGATGCCTAGACACAGTCTTATTTCCCATCAAAAGTATATGCATTGGGGGCAATAGCTCAGTGGATTGAAAGCCAGCCCCAGAGAAGAGAAGTACTGTCTTCAAATATAGCCTCAGACACTTCTAAGCTATGTGACCCTGGGCAAGTCACTTAACCCCTATTGCCTAACTTTTACCCTTTTTCTGCCTTGGAACCTATATATATATAAAGTTATGCATTTGTGATTTGACTTTGATAATTGATATCGAATTGCTTGTTTTCTCAGTGAATGGAGGAGGAATGAAAGGGAGGAGAGAATTTAGAACTCAAAATTTCAAAAGGAATTAATGTTAAAAGTAAATAATAGATTTGAAAAAACTAAGATTAAAAAAGGAAAGTATAGGTATTTGCAGGAGAACATGCCCCAGATTCATAAGGAATTATTTTGTTTCTAGTTTTTTGAAGTGACAAAAAGTGCTGCTATAAATACTTTTTGTATATATGGGCTCTTTCTCTTTTTTTTATTTCTTTGGGGTATGAGACAAGTAGTGGTATAAAACTTTTTGTTTGTTTGTTTGTTTTTTAAATTTTAAACATTATTTTATTTGGTCATTTCCAAACATTATTCACTGGAAACAAAGAACATTTTCTTTTCCTCCCCGTCCCCCCTCCCACCACCTTTCCCTCTCCCATAGCCAATGCACGATTCCACTGGTTATCACATGTGTTCTTGACTTGAACCCATTTCCCTGTTGTTGGTATTTGCATTAGAGTGTTCATTTAGAGTCTCTCCTCAGTCATATCCCCTCAACCCCTGTAGTCAAGCAGTTGCTTTTCATCGGTGTTTTTACTCCCACAGTTTATCCTCTGCTTGTGGATAGTATTTTTTAGATCCCTGCAGATTGTTCAGGAACACTGCATTGCCACTAATGGAGAAGTCCATCACCTTCGATTGTACCACAATGTATCAGTCTCTGTGTACAATGTTTTCCTGGTTCTGCTCCTTTCGCTCTGCATCACTTCCTGGAGGTGGTATAAAACTTTTTTGATTTCCAATTTATTTTCCAAATTTCTAAACCAATTTCCAGAATGGTTGAACCACTCAACAGCGTCACCAACAATAAATATGTTGGTTTGCCAGATTTCCTACAGATCCTCCAACAATTGTCATTTTCCTTTGTCATCTTTGCTCATCTGACAAGTGTGAGGTAGAATCTCAGAACTGTATCCATTTGAATGCTTCATATAATTTAATTTAATAATTATATTTTATTAATAGTTAATTCTTATTTTGAGTGATTTGAAACTTTTTTCATGTGCTTATTGATAGCTTGTATTTCCTTTCAGAATTACTAGTTGATATCTTTTAACCATTTGCATGTTGGTAAATGCCTTGGATATGATTTGGGAGGTGGGGGGTGAGTGAGTGTGTATTTGTTTTTTCCATTTTGCATTGCTGTAGTACTATGTATATTTTGTTCTTGATTCTGCTTAATTCACTCTGCATCTGTTCATTTATCTCTTTCCATTGTCCATTTTCATTCATTCTTCATTCCATTCTTGCATTTCATGTTTCCTCTAGATTCCTTACATTTGTCATTTCTAATAGCACAGTAATATTCTGATTCATTCATAAATCACTATTTCTTTGACATTCTCCAATCAATTGTTCCCCGTGTGTTTTTTTTATGCTATATGGCATATTCTTATTTCTCCAGTGGTTTCTAGTTTTCATTTTTAAAAAATTTTTATATGAGCCTGATTGGTACTTTCTTGATATATGATATCCTTTTCCTTATGAAAGACTAAATCATTTTTCTTTGTCACTGAGAATTTTTATTTTAATGATAAAATGTTTAAGAGAATTCAATTTTAACCCAAAGTCAAACCTTTTTAATACCTTGTTACCATTCCTTTTATAACTGTAAAAAACTCAGTTTTCGTTGTATTATAGAGTACTTTTACATTAATGTGAAGTAACCTATTTGACCATTCCTCTGGGTTTGGGTATTTAAAGTTTTTTCTCTCTATTATTCTTTCTCTGTCTCTGTCTGTCTGTCTCTCTGTCTGTTTCTCTCTTTCTCTGTCTCCTTCTGCCCCACCTGTTTCTGTTTTTCTGTCTTTCTGTGTCTCTCATTGTCTCTCTGTTTCTCTGTCTCTGTGTCTCTGTCTCTGTCTCTGTCTCAGCCACACACACACACACACACACACACACACACACATCTCTCCCTAACGATTGGTGTCTTCCCTGCTATCTATAAACATATTCAAGTGGCTATCTTTTTAAAAACAAACAAACCCTAAACCTCACTATATCATACCATACTTTTTTTTATTGGCCTTAGATATTGGCCTATCTCAGTATTGGCTTATTCTACTTTTATCACCCTCGATACTATATTTATTGGATCATGTGATATATTTATTGTATTCATCTTCCATTATCTACTTTCTTCTGTTTTCAGTTTATAGTTTTATTACTATCTAGATATAACTGGATTTTTCTTTACTGATGTCCTTGGAATTTAATTCCTTAGAGATTATCTTTTGATAAAGTTTTCCCTGTTATTGTTGTAGAGAAGGTGGAGAACTGTAAACTAGACAATAATCCAATTAGAGAAATTCAGAACCGGTTGGATGGCTTGGCTTAGTTGTTGTCAATAGTTCAATTTTGGGGCATCTAGGTGGCTCAGTGGATGGAGAGCTAGACTTGGAGTTAGGAGGACCTGGGTTCAAATTTAGCCTCAGACACTTCCTAGCTGTGTGACCCCGAGTAAGTCACTTGAACCCCGTTGCCTAGCCTTTACCGCTCTTCTGCCTTGGAACCTATACTAGTATCAATCTGAGACAGAGAAGGTAAGAATTGATTTTTTTTTAAGTGTGTCAGTGTCAGGAGGCATCCAGTGGAGTACCTACCCCAATTCTTGGCCCTGTGCTATTTATTTGTTGATGGAAGGGTATCATGGCCTGTGTCTATAATCTCTAATTAGGAGGGAGGCTGAAGCTAGCAGTACTCTGTGAGTTCTGGAGTCCTGAGCTGCTAAGCCAGTATTAAATCTATCACTGATAGGAGTCCCTAGGAATGAAGCACCACCATATTGCCCAAGGAGGAGACAAGGGACCCAAGGTGGGAATGGAGCAGCTCAAAGCTTCCTTGCTAATTAGTAGTAAGATCTAGCCTGTTGAGTAGCCACTTCATTTCCAACCTGGGTAAGATAAGAAGACTGAGAGGAAGAAGGGATATAAAACCCATTTTTGTCATTGACTTGGATAAAGGCATCAAAGTCTTGTCCATTGAATTTGCAAATCTAGTAAGATGAAATTCGGTAGGAATACATTTTAAGCCTTAGACTTGGCTGCAAAATGGTCAACTTTCCCATACAAGATGGGGAAGGTATAAGTGGTTTGTTTGGTAAAGATCTGGGGTTTTTGTAAACTGCAGGGTTAATATGACACAGCAAAGTGCTGTGGCAGCCACACGATCTTGGAATCTACTAAGAAAGGCATAACTTCCTTGAAAAGAGAAGTAGTGATCCCACTGTACTCTGCCTTCACTAGTCTTAATCTAGAATATTGAGTTTAGTTCTGGTTGTCACATTTTAAGAAAAACTGATAAGATGGAGAGTGACAGAAGAGAGAAATGAGGAGGCAAAGGGCCTTCAGTCTATGTCATATAATGATTGGTTGAAGGGACTAGGAATGTTTGGTCAGGAGAAGAGAAGACATGGTGGACATGATGACTGTGTTCAAATATTTGAAGAGCTATCAGGTGGAGGAGGGATTAGAATTATTCTGTTTGACTCCAGAGGGAAGAACCAGAAGCAATGGGTGGATGTTGCAAAGAGGTAAATTGAGGCTAGACATCAGGAAAAATTTCCTAAGAGTTAGAGTTAGGGCAGCTAGATGATACAGTGGATAGAGTGCTAAGACTGGAGACAGGAAGACTCATCTTCTAAAGTTCAAACCTGACCTTAGAAACTAGATGTGTGACACTGGGCAAGTCTCTTAACCCTGTTTGCCTCAGTTTCCTTATCTGTAAAAATGAGCTAGAGCAGAAAATGGTAAACCACTTTAGTATTTTTGCCCCCAAAATCCCAAATGGGGTCACAAAGTGTCTGGCAGGACTGAAATAAGTGAATGACAACAAAAACAACAGAGCTATTCACATAGAGATTCGACTGGTTTCCCAGGTGTCAGGTTTCCCTTTCTTGGAGCCTGAAGACTACTTGTTGGATGTGAGCATAGAGCCTTTTGTGTATGAGCTGGATCTGATGCCTTCAAAATCCATTTCAACTTTCGAATGTTATAATTCTGTGAACTTTCTGTGTTTCTTAAACTGTCTTTGGTTTGCCCACAGAATTTTTAGACCACGGCATTATCCCTTTGGTGCCTTCCCTGAATTCTTTGAAATCTGTTCTCTCAAGACTTGGGAGCCATGTGAGACCCTGCCATGTTTTCCTCTTTGTGTTTGTGGGTTTTTTGAAAGGGGGTGGAGAACAAGATATGCAACCTTTGTTCTAGCCAAACATTTCGTTGTTGTTGAGTCTCTTCAGTCATATATGACTCTTTGTGACTCCATTTGGGGTTTTCTTGGCAAAGACACTGGAAGGGTTTGCCATTTCCTCCTCCAGCCCATTTTTACAGATGAGAAAACTGAGGCAAACAGGGCTAAGTGACTTGTCCAGGGACACATTGCTAGCGTCTGATAGACCTGGTGCTCTGTCCACTTCATCACTTAGCAGTCCTTCGCCAAACAGTATTATACTGACATTTCCTGAACATGCCTTGAGGGAACTTGAAACACACTTAGGTTTAATTTTTCCACTTGAGGCAAAAATAAACGTTTGGGTTTGTTTGTTTTATTTTGCCTTTTTGAGAGGACAGTTTGTGACAGAGAAAGAATTGTCTGGGGGACAGTAGCAGCAGAGGCAAAGTTAGGAGGACACTTTGGGTTAGGATCCTTTGGGAGGTTGGACTGAGATGTGCTTTTATGAATCATGTTAATCCCCAGCAGAAACGGTCATAAAGAGGCCCCAAGGAACAACGCTCATGTTTCTCTGGCTTCTTTTCATGATCAAAGGTACTGCCTGAAGAAACAGGGCATTTCACTGAATGGAGAACTCTGGGAATGGGCCACCAGTATGTCTAGGAGGGAAGGGTGCTTCCTTACAGCTGCGGCTGCCAAAGCAGGGCAAGACCCTTAGAATATTTCATCCTTACATGTTACTTGTTTCTCCCTGGCAGTGAGCCAGCGAGGTAGAGGATGACCATTCTCCCACCCCCACCACAGTACTCTGCCAGCCTGCATCCTTACTTCCTTTTCCTCTGCTCCCAAGGTCTACTTTGCCTCCATCCCCACTGGGGGAAGAGGATGCAGGAGGAGGGGGCATTCCCCATGGCTAGTGGAAAGTCTTGTAACTGCAATGAGAAGAAAGCTAGAATGAGAATGGGAGGATGCCCTCCCATGTGGGCACCTGAGGAAAAGTGACTACCTGGCTGCCTGTTAAGCACCCTGTTCATTTCCTTCCTTATATAGTCTTTCCTCCTGGAATTCCCTTCATTCCAAAGCTCTACCTCATTAATTCCATTTTTTTCCGTTCAAGACTCAACTCAGATGTCATCTTTTTAACAAAGCCTTTCCTAATCTCCTGAGGGAAATATAGTGGTGGTGGTGGTAGTAGTAGTAGTAGTAGTAGTAGTAGTAGTAGTAGTAGTAGTAATTATGATATTAATAGTAGTAGTAGTAGTAGTAGTAATTATGGTATTAATAGTAGTAGTAGTAGTAATTATGGTATTAATAGTAGTAGTAGTAGTAGTAGTAGTAGTAGTAGTAGTAGTAGTAGTAGTAGTAGTAGTAGCAGCAGCAGTAGCAACAGTAGCAGTAGCAGTAAGAGCGTATGGGGTATGCAGAAAGGACTAGCACCTCTAGTGTAAGGGTTTTCCCAGTTCTTTTCAGGGCTATTAATCTACCTTTGGTACCCACCTTTTACCCAACTTGCTTCTGGTTTGTTAAGGGTAAATTTAGGGTTGAGACTGAATATAAATTTAGTTGGTTGCCAGGAATTTAAATGCTAAGTCCAAATGAAACACTCAAGTCAGAATGGAATTTTAGGTGGTTTATTTACAATAGAAGAAAGAATTTAAGAATGAGAGAGAGAGAGAGAGAGAGAGAGAGAGAGAGGAAAAGAATCTTAACTGCTCCAGCTCGGGCCGAGCCAGGCAGGAAGTTTAGAGGCCTTGGCCAAGGGGGTCTCCCCAGAAATCCAAGGGAAAGGGGAGTCAATCTTATCACTCACCACATGACCATCTCAAGGAAGCCGTCTGAGGGGCTCCTCCAGGCTCAAGTTCCCGGGTCAACTCCCCAAAACTCCCTCCCACAGGAAGTGATGCAAAATATAAAGGCAGTTCTTCACATCACTTCCTGTGTCTCACATGTGCTTAAACTTGGCTTAGGACAGCCCAAGGGTCAGTCAGTTGTTTCTGATTTGTCACTTGCTAGTACATGCCAGTCATAGGCCTTCCTCCGTGACAGGGGTGTATACATTCCTGGATGCTAGACTAAGCAAAATGGAGAAAAATCTAAAATTCACAATCCCCCCTGATGATGATTAGGGGACTTGTCTCCCCAAATGATCACTAAACATAATCATCCTACACCTCTAAATTTTCTAAGTGCGGGTGCATACAAAAATTTACCTTTTAAGAGTAAACTACAATAGTTAGAGATAAGAGGGAAATGGAAGAGAGAGAGCAAAATAAATGTTTTGCTGGACGCATTGACAAAAACCAATTAGAGGGCAGTCCCCTTTTGGCATAAGAGTGTACATTCAAAACAAATGTTCAATCAACCTTCAGTTCAATCAACTGCACCCCAGGGTTCATTCTGGATCTTCCTGATGTAGTGCAAGGCTTTAGGTATCTTTCTGCAAACAGTTCATTCTCTGGATTTTAGGAGTTAGCAAGTTTCTTCCCTGAGGATCTTTCTTGAATGAAAATTTTAAATCTTGGATTTTATGAAAATACAGGTTCCAAGAAGCTGCAGCATACCAAACAGTCACCTCCCCACCCCCTGGGTAAAACTGTCTTAGCAGACAGGCCAACTTGAGCTCAGGATGACAGAGGGGTCCCCAAACCCATTAGTGAGTTAGGGGGATGACCACCCCAAGCATGTAAAGACTTCTCTCCCAGGAATAGGTGGATTAGAACACTGTCCATGAAGGCAGCTGAAGCAGGCACTGTGGAGTGGTGGGGGGTTGGTCATACATTGAAGAAATCAAGGTCATCTACTGCATCCAGGGTCATCTCTCGTCCCTCTGACTATTGTCTTGATGCTGGGCTTGGATGTCTCTGGAAGAGGGAGGCTGACTGCTTTTGTGCCACTCTGCCTCACTTAAATTCAATTCACAGGCCAGTCTAGACATCACCCTGAAGAGTGGTAATTGGTAGGAGTAGGAGTAGTTGGGTTCAAATCTAGCCTTGGAGACTTCCTTAGCTGTGTGACTCTGGCTAAGTCCCCTATCTCTAATTGCATAGCCCTTACCACTCTTCAGCCTTGGAACTGATATTTAGTATTGATTTTAAGAGAGAAGGTAAAGGCTTATAAATAACACGATAAATAAATGAGAAGGAAATGGCAAACCACCCCAGTATCATTGCCAAGAAAACCCCAAATGGAGTCACAAGGAGTTAGGCATAACTGAACAAGAAGGATTAATTAAGATTTATGAGGAACTTAACATGTATTTTTATTTTGTAGCCTTCTTGAGATCAGGGACTATTTCATCTTTGTATATCCAGTTCTTTGTACAATCCCTGGTTCTTGCTAAATGCTTATTGATTGATTGATTGATTGATTTAGTGATCCTTCTACCCCGGAGGTAGATACTGTATCTACTATTAAGTCTATTTTATAGATAAAGAAACTGAGGCTCAGGTGACATGTCTTGCCTAGAGTCACACAGCAATTCCAATGCTTTCCTCCATATACTGTGACTTCTCCCTTCTTTTAACTCTCTCATGGTATTTTGTGCCAGTAAATCTGGTGCTAGAGGTTCTCTCATCCCACTTCTCTGGCTCATTGCCTCTTCTGGGTGAAACCCGGGAACTTCAGTAGCTGACATTCTCAAGGATGTCAGCCCTTTTCCAAGTATTCTGACTCACAAGGCTTCCATGCTTAGAATGAATAAAGGATTCAGACAGGATTCACATCCAGTGCCATAGAGTCAAAAGATACTCATCCATCCATTTGAGCTCCACCACACACCTATTTAGCCACTATGACTTTCAGTTCTTCCCTGAGTGGGTCCTCAGCAAGGAGAAGGGCTGAGGCTCCCTCCTCCATTTCAATACATCTCTGCCTGCTGTTCTTTCTGGACTCTTTACCCTGTCATTGCTAGCTGCTCCTTTTGAGAGACCCTTCCTGATTCCTCCTCATTACCGTCTCTATACTGATGATTTCCAAATCGACTTTTCTTACCCTAGTCTCTCTGCTGAGCTCCACTCTCGCATCTCCAACTGATTTTTTTCAGACATCTTAAACTTAAAATCTCCAAAAGAAAACTCATTATCTTCCCCAGCCAGCACCCCACCTTCCCTATTAGTGTAGATGGAATTATCCTCCCAGGTCCTCAGGATCACAGCCTTGGAGTCATCCTGGATTCCTCACTATCTCTAAGCCTACGGATTTCACAGATGCAGCTTCCCCCTCTCTCTGACAAGACCACCCCTCCAGTGAAGGTCCTCATCTGTCTGGCTCAAGTCTCTCTCCATCCAATTCAGCCTCTAGAGTGATTGGCTTAAAATGCAGCTCTGATAATGCCACCTTCCACTCGGGAAACTCCAGTGGCTTCCTATCGCCTCTAAGGCCAGATCCAAAGTCCTCTACTTGGCATTCAAACATCCTTCGTATCCTAGCCCCCTCCTACATTTCCAGTCTTCCCTCACCTTACTCCCCGCCACATACCCATCTATCAAGGGACAACTGGCCTCTGGGTAGTTCTATAGTTAAGACACTCTCATCTTTCATCCAGGGGAATTCTCTGGTCGCCCCCCATGTTCAGAACGCTCTCCCTCTTCATCTCTGCCTACTGTCTCCCTTTGTTTCCTTTAAATCCCAACTAAAATTGCATCTTCTGCATAAAGCCTTCCCCAAGCCTTCTCAATTCTAGGACTTGCTGCATCTTAGTTTTTTCCTACTTAGACTGTATATAGCTTGTTTATACATATTTGTTTTTATTGCTTATCAGGCAGTGAGCTTCTTGAAGGCAGGAATTGTCTTTTTTTTTCCTAGAGACTACTAGTAAACCCTTATCTTTCATCTTAAAATCAATACTGTGGATTAGGTCTAAGTCAGAAGAGTGGTAAGGGCTAAGCAATGAGGTTAAGTGACTTGTCCAGGGTCACAGAACTAAGGAAGAATCTGAGGCCATATTTGAACTCAGGATCTCTCAATCCTCCAAACCACCTAGCTTCCCCTTGGAATTGTCTTTTGCCAATCTTTGTAAGGGGGGTTTAGCATAGTACCATAGGGGGCATGGGTGGCACTTAATAAATGTTGATTGTCTCTTGTGCCTAAGCAAGCATGAAGCTCTTTGCTCCATGTGGCTACTCTCTGCTGCTTGATTCTCCTCCAGCAGATGGTGCTAATTACTAGATCTCAAGCCACTGGACGATAGAAAAATGATATGGGGAGCTTAGGTACGGGTTTCACAACTCTTATATGCTACTTGAGTGCTTCTGGGCTACAGAAATTGTTGTGGCTGGCTTTAAGAGGCCAGGTATAAAGAATCTGCTCTGTTGTAAGGAGGAACAGAGGACTTTCTTTGCCAAAAAAGTTGCTGAAAGGCTCTCAGTGCTTTTGAAATTCAGCACTTGAGGGCAAAGCACTGATTGCCTCACCCTAGTTATGGTCTTGCCTGACTATATAAACCTTCCCAAGGGCCCATATTTATATAAAGGACAGAGCTGATAGAGCATGTATTTCGCTCTAGTCTATATTCAAAGGTCTGATCTCTTTTATACTCCCTCTCCAGATAAGTGCTGACTCTTGTGTGCTTGGCACTCTCTTTTTTGTTAAATTTAATTTATTTTCATCAAATAACATTGTTTTGTTGAAAGTAGGGGGAGTGGAGCTGTATTTCGCCCTTGTGTGTCCCCACAGATCTGCTTAGATGTGGTTGGTGGAGAGTTATTAATAGTTATCTCTAGAATATCTTCCATCTAGGCTTACCAAGGGAGATCAATTTCTGCAGGAGGTGGGGGGCTTCTCCTTGAGTGTGTTGGGCATTGAACCAGGCAACAAGGATGGGAACTATTAAGCTAAAAAAGAAACAATCCCTTACTTCAAGTTGTTTACAATTTTACTTCTCTGGATGCTAATATCCAAGAGGAGGAGATTTGATTTGGCAAAGTTAGTTATATTCTAGTAAGCTCACATCTGTTGCTTCCAGGTTGCCTCTCTCTTTTTCCCTTTTCCCCCTTCTGCATTAACATAATCCTTTTTTCTGGATTTAGCAAAGTTTAGCAACAGGGAAAATTTACTTTCTCTTCTTTTCTTAAACAGGCATTCTGTCCACTGTCTTGCCCCCAATGGATCTGCAGTTCCATCTTAAGATGTAGTTGTCGGGGGCTGAGAAATGTATTGTGGAACCATTTCTTTTGTTCTTAGAAGAGAAAACTAACCCCCCAAATGTGCACCCTTTCTTTCCCCTTGATTTTCAGTGCTGTCCTTTTCAGGGAAAATATTTCTTTTTCTCTCAGTCCCAGTTCTTGAACTTTTTGTACTTGAGCTCTACATGATTTGTTGTTGATGGAAACAAGGGTGAGGAGATGGAGAAGGAGAAATCTTTCTCGTGTGCCTCATGTCTGTTCTTAGGGAAGCTGTGGAGTCCATACTCTTCAGCTTGCTGAGGCTTTGTGGTTTTTTAGGAGTCCTGTTGTGACTGATAATCATTGTGGGAACTGGGTCACCATAATAACAATAGCAGAACAACATATAATAGTAATAAGACATTTCTAGAGAGCTTTAAAATTTGCAGAATACATGTAAAAGGGTACACCATCTCATTTCTCACAACCACCCTGGGGGATAGATACAAATATTATTCCCATATTACAGATGAGAGAGGTAAAGTGACACCCCACATTGCATAGCTAGTGTCTGAGGCAAGATTTGAACTCAGGACTTTCTTACTCCAAGTACCCGTAGTCCTTGTACAACCTATGCCGACACCCTGGCTCTCTTCTTGAAGGACATACTTGTGATATCTAGGCATGCATCTTCTCTATAGTCTCTACAAGCTTTTTCTTACTCTCATTTTTTTACTGTTGAACCACATTTTCTTTTTCTTTTTACTCAGTAGTTATTTTTTCTTTAGAAATCTTTTTTTCTCTTTTACCTGCTACATTGAAAAGAAAAAATCCTTTTAACAAATAAATATAATAGAAAATATAAACAAAAGGAATTCCCTTATCCAATAAGTCCAGAAATGTGTATTTTATTCTGCATCTTGATTCCTCTGTGTCACCAGGGATGGGTCACATGCTTCATCATAAGTCCTCTGGATTCATGGGAAGTCACTGTATTGATCAGTTTTTTAGTCTTTCCAGGTTGTTTGTTTTTATAGTGCTAGTTTTATCCTATAAATTTTTCTGTTGTGAATCACATTTTCCAACATTTTTTTGGTTACCCCTTACTTATGTTCACTTTGCTTTGAAGTCACACAGGTTAAGCATTCATTGATTTAATTTGGAGGCTTACATTGAGCTCATTATAGAAAGTTTCCATCCCATCATCCTCTGCAAACTGCAATTACTATATTAGCATAGTCTTTTTGCAAGTACTCATCATGAGATAATCATATATCCTTTTAAATAATGTTTTTTGTTACTTGGAAAAAAAAAACCCCTTACCTTCCATCTTAGCATCAAAACTCTGTATTGGTTCTATGGCAGAAGAGCAGTAAGGGCTAGGCAATTGGGGTCAAGTGACTTGCCCAGGGTCACACAGCTAGGAAGTGTCTGAATCCAGATTTGAACCCAGGACCTCCTGTCTCTAGGCCTGGCTCTTAATTCACTGAGCCACCCAGCTGCCCCCTTTTGTTACTTTTTAAAAAATGTTTTGATTACTTTGAGATAAAGCCAATTCTACCAACTCCTTTACATCTACTTCTTCAGTGAGCACTTATGAATTATTCTTCTGTTAATAAAAGCAATTTTGTCTTTTGGTTTCATTTAGAGGTGAGAATGTCAAGATTGATAGGATCCACCTCCTAGAGCACTGCGTCCCCTGGAAATGGATTTCATAGGTAGAATAGCATCAGTTACATTAATGTATATAGCTAATCTAAAGAGAGTCAGGTTGTCCAGTGGTTAGAACACTCAGCCTTGAGTCATGAAGATCTGAGTTCAAATCAGATCTTGGATGCTTATTACTTATATGACCCTGGGCAAGTTGCTGAATCCTGTTTGCCTCAGTTTCCTCATCTGGCAAATGAGCTGGAGGAGGAAATGGCAAAACGCTCCAGTGTCTTTGCCAAAAAAAATCCAAATGGGGTCATGAAGAGTCAAACGTGATTGATACAGCTACACTAAGAGCTGTGGCTCTTGGTACTCTACGCCCATTTCCCCACCATCCTTCCTGCTATCAGAAGAAGTAAAAAGAAGGCACATAGGACTCAAGCACATTTTGTCTTTTTCTTTGTTTCTTGGGGTTTCCATGGTCAAGGAATCCATCAGCACTAGACTGGACTTTGGAAAGCAGACGTAGTCTGTGGCTGGGACTATTCTCAAACATTTTCTAACATCATAAAATCTGTTCGAATTTATGCTTCTCTGTCATAACCTTCCAGAAACCAGGATGACCTCTACAACCCAGGACTTTGTGGAGTAGGTTCCTATAAAGTAGGGCTTTGTGGAGAAAAGTGTCCACATACAAATACAAGGTAATTTGAGAAGAGTGACAACTGGGGGAAGAAGAAAGAGTTCCAGAAAAGGTTGAGTGGAGGGAATGGTGCCCAAGGTGGGTCTTAAAAGGAAGCTAAGGATTCTAAGAGGCAGAGTGTAAGAGAAAACATTCTAGGTAGGTGTGACAGAGGCGGGAGATGCACACAGAAGGAAACTCCCAGTGTGGAAGGATGGACTTTGAGCCAGGAAGACCCAAGATGAAATCTCACCTTAGCTACTGTGCAACTAAGCAAAAAAAAATTTGAGCAAAACACATAACTTCTGTCTGCCTCAGTTTCCTCATCAGTAAAAAGGGGATAATAATAGGGTTTTCCTCCCAAATGAAATATTTATTAAGTGCTTTGCAAACTCTTTTTTAAAGGAAGGAAAAAATTAAAGTTCTCACTGAATAATTGTGGAATAGAAATTAATCCATCCACTGTGTCTGTGAGGCAACATTAGCTTCTGATTCTTCTTGTAAGTGTTGTCTTTTTAGCTGGTATTTTGATATAGTGGCTCTTCTAATGGGACTTATAAATAACTTCCTACTTCGAGAACACTTTGGTTCATCTGACTAATGCATAGTCTCTTGCCGGTAAGAAGAAATTAAGCTGCTTTCTCTTTCTCTCTGTCTCTGTTTCTTTATCTCATTTTTAGGCTAAGAAGGACCTGATGACTGAGGAAAGACCTTGGGTTAAGAGGAGTGTTAATACATCATTCTGAAGAATCTTCTCCAACATGACTTCCTTCTATAGGAACCAAGGATATGAAGAAGATCCTGATTATCCAGACTTTCCCAATTCTAGAGCAAATCTAGGTTCTCAGAACAGTCCAAGCTATTCATATTCCAGGAAAAATGTAGATAACCGGAAGTCCCAGGACAATGCAAAGCATTCAAACACTCACAATTATCCGGACTACCCTAATGACATGAACAGTCCAGATTATTCTGGGGACCAGGACTATCCAGACAATTTAAGATTCAGGAATCATCAGGAATATCCAGGCTCCTATCCAAATATGAACTTTTCAAGATCCCAGAATACTCCTGACTATTTACATCCTAGGGATAGTTCCCATCATTCAAGGTCCAGACGTAATCCAGACTCCCTGGACTTCCCAGTAACTCCAGATCATTCTGGGGCCAAGGACTATGGAAACTTCAGAGAGAGTCCAGATTATCGTGTTGGAAGCAATGCTTCTAGTTCAAATCCCAAGAACTATCCAGATCGCCTAAATTCTCTGGGCATTTCAGATTACAGGGGTGTAGGCTCCAGAAACAATCCAGACTTTTTAAGAACCAGAAATAATCAGAGCTATCCAGAGTCACTGGGAATTTCAGACTATCAAGGTGCTGAAGACAACCTGGTCTCTCCAGATAATGGGGGGAGTGCATATTACCAAGGAAGTCAGAACAATCATGGTTACTCCTTTGCGGAAAATCCAGAAATGGACAGAGGGTAAGTGTTAAGAGCCTGATACCAACAGGGTAGAGGCTAGTTATTAGACTATAAAGTCAGTGGGAAGCACTTCTATAAGTGATGGTAAACATATGGCCAGAGTTTGTTACTAGAAAGTCAGAGGGACTTGGAGCAGAGCTGTTCCCCTCCCTCTCTCCATGAATCTTAGGACATTCTCACTTCCCCTGCCCCTCTGCCCAACAGCCCAATGGGAGCTTCCTCCCTCCTCTGTCTGGGGTAAGGCAGGGCAGGGATGATGTTGTGAAGGATGGGCATGGCACTTGATCTGCGGGGTGGAATGGGGCCAAGGACTGGCGCTCCATCTCTAAAGGTTCTCCATCACTGACTTATATGAATAAAAATGAAGGATTAGATCAATGAATTTGATGCACAACTAAAAAATCCCATAGAAACAACAAATCAAAAACTTCCAATTAAATACCCCTAAAAAGAAATCCTAAAAACCAAAGACCTTATGAACAAAATTTTAAAAATTAACTAATAAATAAAACTAAAAGCTAGTTTTTAATGAAAATGACAATAAAATATATAAACTCTTTGTTAATTTGATTTAGAAAATAGAAAGAATATTGAATTACCAGTATCAAAAATGAAAAACATTTAATTTAGAGTAAATGAAAAAGAAATGAAAGCAATTATCAGGAGCAATTTTGCCCCTATATGCCAATAAAACTAACAATATCCTCCTCCTTGTCAGCTTTTGATCCTTCCCCTAATTATTTTGTATTTACTTCTCTATCTACATGTGATATTTCCTCAGTAGAAAGTAAGCTTCTTGAGGACAAGAGGACAAGAACTGTTTTCTCTTTTGTCTTTTACATTCTATGTAGAATTGAATTAGATTTTTGCTTTAACCTTGCAACAAACAAACAAACAAACAAACAAAACTGACAATAGAGACTTTGGGATTAATCAAAATTATTTGACTTGGGTCAAATACATCTCTATATGGTCATGTATTGTGGCCACTTTTGTCCCCACAAAAATGGACCTAAATTGGGATCAGGGTCCTTTTCCCTAGACATCAATGATGTAATTCAATCTGCTTGAGACCCAAGGAACCCGCTACCACCCAAGAAGTAAATGTGCTTCTGAAGAAAACCCTTGTTCAATAGATTCCACTGTTCATAAAGCATTTGAAACTTTATTAATTTTATCAAATCATACTATCAGGTGAGTAACAAGTGTCATCCTTCTGAGCTTTTCTCCCAGGTTGCGCAATAGAGCCCTTCAGAGGGACCCTTCCTTCCATCATCCTCATGACAGGACATCAGGTTCCCCTGGGAGAAGGAATCAAGATTACCCAGAATCCTTCCAAATGACTACAAGGCAGCCTATGTCTCCGTATATCCAACACCCTGGGCCAGATCCCGATGGCGGATACAGTTAAGTGTTTCCCAAGACCAAATTCAGATTGTGACTTCCCAAGACATTAAACATATCCTCAGAAAGAGTACACTGTTGAGTACTAGTAACTAAAACATGCATTATTATTTTCATCATCTTCATTTAACACAATTTAGTGGTGTTTAGACAGCCAGGAAGCATGTATTATTGAGTACTTTCTGCGACTACAAATAATGTAAGACCTAATCCTTCTCTTCTAGGAGTTTAGAATGTTATTCAAGGATAGAATGTCAGAGCTAGCGTCAGAGAGATGAGTTCAAATTTGACCTTAGATCTTTACCAGCTTTAAGACCCTGGGAAAATCACTGAACCTTGCTCTGTCTCAGTTTTCTCATCTGTAAAATGGGAATAATAAAAGGAAAAATGGGAATAATAAAAGGAAAAATGGGAATAATAACAGCTTCTCTACCTCCCAGGGTTGTTGGAAGAATAAAGTGAGAATTTTTGCAAGGTGTTCTGCAAAACTTAAAGCAGCAATTCCAACCAGGGGTCCATAAGATTAAAAATATTCTCATAATACTACTAAGGTGTTATTTGCCTATTAAAAGACTTCCTTTTTCAACAACATGCCTGTGTAAGACCAGATTTTCTTGATGAGCTTCAACCAAAACAACATATTGTAACACATCACCCACAGATTAAGTACAAATGCAGATATGAGATTCTGGTTGTCTTCTATTAAAACAGACATCTGAGATTTGCAAAAAATAGAAATAAAACAATGTGACTCCTCACTAAATTTTTTTATTTTAGAAAATTTACTTATTTTTCCTTAAAATGCCATTTATGCTAATATGTAATAGGCTTATTTTTAAGCTTATCAGTATTAATTTTTAAAACAACAAATGTTGAAATAGACACCTGAAAAAAAAAGAGCCAAGAACATTTACAAGGAGAATTGCAACTATTTTAGTCAACAAAATTTTTTTTTAAAATTTTAATATTATTTTATTTGGTCGTTTTCATACATTATTCACTGGAAACAAAGATTGTTTTCTTTTCCTCCCCTCCCCTCCCCCCCCCCCCCACCTTTCCCTCTCCCATAGCCGACGCATGATTCCACTGGTTATCACATGTGTTCTTGACTCGAACCCATTTCCCTGTTGTTGGAGTTTGCATTATAGTGTTCATTTAGAGTCTCTCCTCAGTCTTATCTCCTCCAACCCTGTAGTCAAGCAGTTGCTTTTCAGCGGTGTTTTTACTCCCACAGTTTATCCTCTGCTTGTGGGTAGTCAACAAAATTTTTGGCAATTAATTTAATTTCAAAAGAGCAGAATATGTCATTCTCTTTCTTATCAATCCATAGCAAGCCTCTACTACATGCAAAGCACTGTGGAGACCTTGAGGAAGAGGAAAGAAAGTGTGCCAACAATCTTTTCCCTTTTGAAACTTACAGTTAAGTCAAGGAGCTAAGGCATCTATGTGCTGAAAGAAAAATAGCTGCCCCCTAAGGCAAGTCCAGAATGCCCAGAACAGGAACACCACAGAGCAGGACCTCCTTCAGAAAGGAGGAAATTTCCTGTTGGTCTGGTCTAGTCAGGAAAGTCCACATAAAGGAAGTGTGGGACCTGAACACAGTCTAACCTTAAATTCTGGAAATATAGAATAATCACAGTTGAATAATTGATTGTTGACTGAATAATGTAAGTATCTGAAGAAGGTGAAGGAGATACAAGGAACAGCAAGGAAGTGAGAGAAAGAAGTATTTCTTTTTTCTTTTCTTTTCTTTTCTTTTCTTTTCTTTTCTTTTCTTTTCTCTTCTTTTCTCTTCTTTTCTTTTCTTTTCTTTTTCTTTTCCTTTCTTTTCTTTTCTTTTCTTTTCTTTTCTTTTCTTTTCTTTCCTCCCTTTTATGTTTTCTTTATTCTTTGTATTAATAGGAAACCGTGCCTACGAGGATGAAAGCAGGCTAGATGGAGCTTATGGAAACCAGTACTTGGGAAGAGAAGACACAGGAGAAACAGGTATGATTTTTAAAAAATGACCAAAGAATTCAAAACTTCAGCTGAATTTTATTTTATTTTTAAAACCCTTACCTTCTGTCTTAAAGTCAATGCTAAATATTGGTTCCAGTGGAAAAGAGCAGTAAAGGCTAGGCAGTTGGAGTTAAATGAACTCAGCACCTCCTATCTCTAGGCTTGACTTTCTTTTTTTTTTATTATTTATTTATTCTTTTTATTCAGCTCCTTCCTCTTCTCCCCACACCATAGAAAGCATTTTCCAGGAAAAAATATAGATTCTGACTTTCATGTTTCCACTTCTCAATTCATTCTCCAGAGATGAACAGTCACAAGTTATTCTTCAAATATTAAAAAACTAAATTCTTCAAATATTAAATCTTTCAGTATTAAATTAATTCAATTAAACATTACATTTTAAAAAGTAGCCATATATAATGTTTTCTTGACTCTACTTTTCACTCTTCATTATCTCATGTAGTTCTTTCTAAGCTTTTAAAAAATGAATTTGCTCATCATTTCTTACGGCTCGATGGTGTTCCACCGAAATCATATACCATAATTTGTTTAGCCATTCCCTAATTCCTGGACATCCCCTTGATCTGGACTGGCTCTCAATTCAGTCAGCCATCTGACTGCCTCATGGAGTTGAATTTTAAACTTATTTCAAGCCACTGGAGAGGTGCAGGACACTAACACTCAGTTCAGCTCAGGGTCTTTTTACATAGGATGAGGGAATATTGAGCCTCAAAGACAGGCCTAGAATAAGGCGGCAAAGAATGATGAGAAGGGATAATTCATAAACCTAAGACCATAAAAAATGGTCCTCATAACATAATCCTCAGCTGAATGGCTTGAGATGACCCAAAGACCTGTCCTCATCTTCCTATGGCCAAAAACATATTATTCGTCTGCCTTATCTCTTAAGAATCATATTCAGTAGACTAGAGATTTTTTTTAAACCCTTACCTTCCATCTTGGAATCAATACTGTATTTTTGGTTCCAAGGCAGAAGAGTGGTAAGGGCTAGGCAATGAAGGTCAAATGACTTGCCCAGGGTCACACAGCTGGGAAGTGTCTGAGGCCAGATTTGAACCTAAGACCTCCCATCTCTACGCCTGGCTCTCCAGCTGCCCCCTAGAGTAGAGATTTTTAACCGAGTTAAGGCATCATATTGTCTGGTAAAGATTATTATTAGTTAATCATCACAAAATGTTATCTAATAAATTCTTTCAAACACAATCTATCAGAGTTAAGTTTTGGTGGGAGCAGAAAGGGGGGATCAAGGCAATTGATAAACATTTATTAAGTGTCTTACTATGTGCCAGGCTCTGTGATAAGCATCTGGGGATATAATTAGTGGAAGGGAATGGAGTGCCAGTCAGTTTCATTGGCTAGCCAATTTCTCAGCTCTCTGTCCTGCTACCAGGAGGTAAAGCAGCATACATCACTGGTCCAGGAAAAAAGCGCTCCCTGATAAGAACTGCAGGCTAGTTTCAAGCATGTGCAGTGGTTACACGCAGTCATATTTTATAGTCGGGGAAAGAGAAGGAAATGAACCTTTTTTAAATGAACCCACAATCCCCAAGCACCTTTTAAATACGACATTTAGGAGTAAGGATAGATAAGGATGAAGACACGGGATGGTGGAATTCCTTTGGGTTAATGGATCTATTAGTCATTCTAACAATTCCTATCTACCTGTCTCTTCTTCCATATGGGGATGGGAGCAGAATCTGACCAAAATGCATCAATATTTCCCTGTAAAACCATCATCATGAATCAGTAGATTGAAAGCCAGGCTCAGAGATGGGGGTTTCTGGATTCTGATCTGATTCTCAGACATTTCCAAGCTGTGTGACCCTGGGCAAGAGATGGGAGGTCCTAGGTTTGAATCTGGCCTCAGATACTTCCTAGCTATGTGACCCTGGGCAAGTCACTTAACCCCCATTGCCTAGCCCAACACACAATAGTGAATCTAAGATAGAAGGTAAGAGTTTATTTTTTTTAATTATCATTATATAGTATAACTTTTACGATATCTAACCTTTATACTTATTGCCTAGCTTCCCTCAAATCTCAACTAAAGTCTCATCTTCTACAAGAAGCCTTTCCCAAGCTGCTTATTTTTCAATTTAATTTTTATTTTCGGTTCCAAATCCCCTCCCTCCCTCCATTCTTTCTCTGGCCATCTGGAAACATATGAAGTTGTGCAAAACGTATTTCTACACTATCCATGTCTCTGATATTCTTTTTCTTAAAAACTCTTAATTTTTGTCTTAGAATTGTTTCTAAGTATTGGTTCCAAGACAGAAGAGCAATAAGGGTTAGGCAGTTGAGGTCAAGTGTCTTGCAGCTGGGAAGTATTGGAAGCTATAGGGGAATCCAGGATTTCCATCTCTTCGCCTGGCTCTCTATCCACTGAACCACTGAGCCACCCCCTTCCTCACATCTTTAATCTTAATGCCTTCCCTTGTGATTATTTCCAATTTACCCTGTTCGCAACTATTTGTACATAGCTTTTGGTATATTGTCTTTCCTCCTGGACAGTGAGCTCTTTTGGAGCCAGGACTCTCTTTTTGTCTTACTTTATCCACATCTCTTAGCACAGTGTCAGGCACGTGGTTGGCACTTAATAGATGTAAGCTGACTATTGGGAATACTTTAGAAGCTCTACCTTCTGTTTCTAGAATCTTTTAGTCTATAATGAAGAATTCTGTTTCAGCTTTCTTACCTAGATACCATTAGAGAGCCATCTATCCTCTTGGAAAGCAAGCCAGCTCACGCATGTTGGACTTAAGAGTCACTTTCATTTTCTAAATTGCTTTTAAAATTACTTTCTGTGTTTGGGAAAATATAGACAATTTAACTTCCTTGACACTCTAGCTTTGACTAAGAATAAAATCTTAAGAACTGAGTATTATCCCTGATAAAACAGATGATCAGAACCCAGAAAAAACCCAATGTTTTCTAAGGTCTTCAGAAAGAGAAAAGAGAATAGAGAGCAAAGACCTAAGAAAAGAAAGCCTCATAAATGTTGAACATCCCCATTTCCAAAATGCCAAGGTCTCTGTGGCCTAGTTCATCCCAAAACAAAGGGCAGAAAAGTGTTATTAACCTTGGCAAAATTTCACCGGATATAGAAATTGAAATGACAGAGGATGAGCCTGCTAAGGATCCAGCCTCCAAAAAGGAGAGTCGATTAAGCAGGTTTTCAAATTCCATCTCCGTAACTTTTTCTCAGGCTTTTCACAACCGTGATTACTCAACTAAGTTCTCTGGGACTTATTCAAATGTAATAGGTAATGCTACAAACCATCCTTCCTCTAAGGGGCCTGGGCTGCAAGGGTGTTACACTTCCTTCGGTTTATACAATTTCAAGAGACCAGATACTTGTGAATTCCATTAGAATGCTCAAAAAGGAAGAGAAAATGAGAGGAGAATGGTTCTTGATAAGTATGGGTGCAATCATTACTTTTCTCTTTTGTAGTGCAATAGAAAGATCATTGGATTTAGGGTAAGAGAACTTGTATTTAAATCCTGGCAATTTACCTTTCAGTCCTCATTTTTTTTTCATTTATATAATGAGATTAAACGATCTCCAAGAACCCTTCCTGATTCAAATTTATGATCCTAATACCTAACTGATTCTCTCTCTGTCTCTCCCTCTCTGTCTCTCTCTCTCTTTCTCTCTCCCTTTCTCTGTCTCTGTCTCTCTGTGTCTGCCTGTCTCTCTCATTCTCTCTCTCTCTCTCTCTCTCTCTCTCTCTCTCTCTCTCTCTCTCTCTCTCTCTCTCTCTCTCTCTCTCTCTCCCTCCCCCCTCCTCTCTCTCTCTCTCTCCTTCCTCTCTCACTCCCTTTCCATCTCTCTCTGACTCTCTTTTACTCTCTCTCACTTGCTCGCTCTTTCTCCATCTCTGTCTTTCTCTCTTGCTCTCTCCCTCCCCCCCCCCTCGTCTCAGAATCTCTCCCTCTCTCCCTCCCTCTGGCTCTGGCTCTGTCTGTCTGTCTCTTTCTCTCTGTCTCTCTCTCTACATATATATATGTTTGTGCCTAGCCATATATGGCTGTCTGGTGCTCTATAGAAACAAACATTTATAGAAACATCTATTGATCTAAAGAAACAAATATATGAAGGTATTATATCTGTATAGAAACATATCTATATGTCTATAGATCTCTAGAGATATAAACATTTATAAATAGAAATGTACCCATATACATAGATAAATACACATAGATATAATACATATATATGTGTATGTCTACATATGCTAAACTATTTTGACTCATTTCGAGGCATAGCCTAAGTTTTTTTAATCTCAAACCAAAATTAATTGAAATTTGCTTCAGTTTTAAAAGCAGAGGAAAAATATGGCATATATATGTGTGTACATAGATAGAAAATATAAATCCCATATATTGTTACTTCTAATTTTTAAAATTATTAGCAAAATGGCACTTGATTTCTTTAGATGAGAACTCTAAAGGAAAATGTATTTATGTCGTGTGATTTTTTTTTAGGTTTCATTTATAATTGAATTCAGCTTGTATGTACACATGCACATCTATTTTCTTTATTTCAGGGCTGAGTGTTTTTGCTTTGTTTATTCCACTGCTGAACTACCAGTTGCTAAGCTCCAAACTTCCACTGCTATAGAGATCCATCCTTAATTTCAGAAAACTAGGCAAATGTGGAGGCAATATGGTGAAAGAGAAGTCTGGAAGTCAAAAGGCCTTGAGTTCTACTCCTGGCTCCACCATTCATTCTGTTTCTGTGACTCTCTGGAGCAAGAACTTTAATCTCTTTAGGTCTTTGTATCTTTGTCAAATGAGGAGATTGGAAGAGAATATTTTTCTAAGGTTGGCTCTAGCTCTAACATTCTGTGAATCTTTGACCAAGTAATTCAAGTAATAAGCTATAAAACAAAGTTTAGATGATGACTTGGAGAGAGATGAACTCTGTTAATAGACCAGCTCCACCAACATAACCCTGTTTCCTAAGAAACATTCCCTTAGATGTTATGAGTTCTGTCTAGGGCCATATTGGAGCCAGTGACATTTTTATCAGGATGGAGTCTTAAGGAATGGCTTGGGGTTGCCTTTTGGGGAGTAGTCTCTTTTCTGAAAAGGAAACAGAGCCTTGGGTCACAATTTTAAAAAGAGTATCTCAAAAGGTCAGCTAGGGGGCTCAATGGATAGAGAGCCAGGCCTGGATACAGAGGGTCCTGGGTTCAAATTTGGTCTCAGATACTTCCTATGTGACTCCAGGGTAGTCACTTAACCCCAATTACCTAACTCTTACTTTGCTTCTGCTTTAGAATATATACTTATCAATTCTAAGTCAGAAAGTAAGGTTCATTTTTTTTAAGTCAATCAATAGAAATATAGGATGGTGTAAGGACTTGAAACAAGAGCAGAAAGAATTATAGAAATTAATTTTGGAAGAGCATTTGGGGGTCAGCTGGGATGAGGAAAGAAGAAAAGGACTGGATGGACCCAGTTTACACTATGATTCTCCCTCTTTCCCAGCTCTTCAAAATCTATAGCCCCGGGCATATCCAGATGGACAGTCCTTTGCTGGTATTATTCATATGTACAAAATCTATATATTGGGTTCTTTTTTAACCCTTTCCTTCTGTCTTAGAATCAATACTACAAACAGGAAAGGCTGGGCAATTGAAGTTAAGTGACTTGCCCAGGGTCACACAAGTAGGAAGTATCTGAGGGCAGATTTGAACCCAAGTCATTCCAATTCCAGACCTAGTTCTCTATCCACTATGCAACCCAACTATCCTCTAAAACCCATGTTTTAAGAAAAATAATTTCATCACATTACTATTGTTAGTTTTTTGGTTTAACAAATCTAAAATGCTGAACAAATTAGTTTTTTTAAAAGGGGTTTTTATTTTCTATTAATAAAATGATATCATTTAATAATATAAAAAATAATACAACATTAAATTGAAATGCATCAAACCCAACAACAAGCTATTTGCTAATTGAGGTACTAATTGTGTCAGGGTGGTTTGTTTGATTTTTACAGTTCTATACTTTTTTTTTACAGTTAATTATGTTGGAGGGAAAAGGAACTGGTTTGATGAAGATCTTACTTTACTGTATGCTGCTGAAAAAACAAAGCAAGGTAGGTTTTTGTGTGATTTATTAGGGATGGAGAAAAGGAGGCATTTAGAAAATCATTTCATGAATGATGTATTAAAGTTTTGAAAGAAGCTTTCTCCTGGGCAACCTTTTCTAAATCAAAGGATTCACCAGTAAAACACAAATGGATGAATTACTTAGGTTTACTGCTGGGATCACCTCTGACTGGTCTTTCTAAGGTAATTATGCTCTAGACCCAGGCTAGATGCTGGAGAAAAGCATTTTTTTAAAACCTTTACTTTTTTGTCTTAGAATCAATACCCACAGCTAGTGTTGGAGGCTGGATTTGAACTTATAAAGAAGAGCCTTCTTGACTTCTGGGTCTAGAATGCTCTTATCCACTGAGCTACCTAGCTGCTGAAATAGTCTTGTCTACTAGGTGCTAGGCTCAGTTGTTTCTAGCTACTGAAGATGGCAAGGTACTGTCAAAATATAAATATTTGTAAGCAAGTTTTGTGCAGTCCTTTAAAATGATCATTTTCAGTGTTTCCCCCTATACATTTATTTTCCTTGGTGCTAATTCCTAGATATGGCTCTGTTGGATAGAATAGATGACTTCGCTATGACCCTTCCAGTCTTGTGGTATGTGATTTTTTCCTAAGAGAATATAACTCAGGCAGCAGCTGGGTAGCTCTTTGGATTGAGAGCCAGATCTAGAGATGGGAGGTCCTGGGTTTAAATCTGGCCTCAGACACTTCCTATCTGTGTGACCCTGGGCAAGTCACTTAACCCCCATTGCCTAGCTCTTATCAATCTTCTGCCTTAGAACCAATACATAGTAGTGATTCTAAGACAGAAGGTAAATATTTAAATTTTTTTCTTTAAAAAAGAGAATATAACTAGTGGAAGGCAAAAAAAAAAATAACAGGAATGAGAAATTTAAACCCCCAAATTGTCCATTTTTGCTCTTCTTAGAGATTTCCACTAAACAAAATGTAAGCTCACCTCAAGTCAATTTGGAGAAATATTTTGATGTTCCAGTTCAATAATTTCTGAAATAATATAAATTTAGTTTCATATCAGATTATTCAAATAGATTTTTTATATGGAAGAATAATTTTAATTTGCAATTTAGTAAAAAAGTCAAAATTAATATGGGCAGCTAGGTGGCTCAGTGCATAGAGAACCAGGCCTAGTGATGGAGGATCCTGGCCTCAGATACCTTCTAGATGTGTGACCCTGGGAAAGTCATTCAATCCCAGTTGCTTGGCCTTTTTCACTCTTCTGCCTTGAAACTAATATTTAGTATCAACTCTAAGACAGAAAGTAAGGGCTGTTTTTAAAAAACCAACACATTAGTTATGGTGGTTGTTGTCCTTCCTATTCAACAAGGGCTAACATGACATTACTGGTGATGTCTTTTGCCTCAAGAATAAATTGGCTTTAAGAGAAACAGAGTCATTCAAGTCCAATGGCAAGACAAAAGTCAAGATGACTGGTGATGGCTTGGGATGTGGTAGATGACTTTGGTTTCTTCAATATCTAACCAAGTTCTAAGACCCTGGTGGTGAACCTATGGCACACATGTTAGGGGGGGGCACTCAGAGTCTTCTCTGTGGGCACACCTGCCATCACCCGAGCACAGAGTTTACCAGAGTTCATTACTAGAAAGCCAGAGGGATGCAGGGCTGGGCTGTTCCCCTCCCCCTCTCCATGCACTCCTGAGGACATCACCTGCCCCTCTAAAAGGTTCACCATCACTGTTCTAAAGGTTCCCAGTGCCCACTTCCTTCGCCTTTATGGTCATTGAACAAATTGTTCTCATTTGTTCTTTCTGCTGGATTCAAGGGGTAAGAGGTGGTCTACACATGCCTGGGGTAGACACTCCCATAACTCACTGATGGGTTTGAGGCTTGCAGTTACCCTTGACCTGGTTTAGCCCATCTGCCATGCCAGTTTGCCAGGGTTTGCCCATGCAATCACTTCTTGGAGCCACAGGTGAAAGCTGGGTGGCAGGTAGACACCAAAGGAGGAAAATGGCCCTGTAACGGGTCCTGTAATTTCTCATACCAAGGGTACCAGTCTTCCTTGAACCCTTCATTCACCCCACATTAATTATACAGACATTTTAAGTATCCATTTTACACACTGTGTTGGGGGGCTAGAAGGAATACAGAGACGAATAAGACTCAGTAACTGCCATCATAAAGCTTAGAAGCACAAGATGTATGTAAATAACTTAATGCATATTGAAATGTGCTAATAAATAAATAGATACAAAATAAATGTGCTAACTACTTGAGAGGAGTACGAATGCAATGCTCTGAGTTCAAAGTTAATATTAAGTTCAATTTCTGGGTTCAGTCACTGAGTATGTTTCATTTCATTATATAGTTTTGAGTTCTGATTTAAGTATTTGTCTCCAATATATTTGGGGCCGTTCTCATTTCTTGTAGCTCTCCCATGATGTGGTTCTTCTAGTTGTTATTGTTTTATAGAAGATTTTTGCTGCTTTTGTAAGCCGTTTCATTTCTTTTTTTGTGACTTTTATGCAGAGGAAAGATTGGTTGTATCTCTTATAAACTTAACAAGTAGAGATGCAAACAAAATCATCCGGGAACAACCACTGACCATGCAGGAAAAGAGGAAAATTAAGTAAGTATTAAGATTTTTTTTTCTATTATGAGCTGAATATTAATTCCCACCGTCTAGTTCAGATGCCTCTTGAGAGAGAACTCTTCCTAGTGGAAGAGTTCCATAAGAAACAAATAGAAGGGGGCAGCAATCTGGCCTCCAAAAACGAACCAATAGAGGCTCAATGCAGACTGAAGCATTATGTTGTTTTCTTTCTTTCTTCTTTTCTTTTTTTTTTAATTTGAGATCTCTTCCACAAAATAAGCAATATGGAAAAATCATTTTCATGATGGGCCATGTATAATCTATATCAGATTGCTTATTGTCTTGGGGAGTGAGTAAGGATGAGAAGAAGGGAGAGAATTTGAAACTTAAAACTTTTTTGAAAAACAAATGCTATAAATTGTTTTTCCATCTAACAAGGGAAAATAAAATATTATTTAAAAACTAATGTTATGCTTAGGCAAAAAATTAAATAAAAAATGGAGAAGGGGTGCATCTGGGTGGCTCAGTGACTAGGGGGCCAGGCCTGGAGTTGGGAGGATCTGGGGGTCAAATGTGGTCTCAGATACTTCCTAGCTGGGTGACTGTGGGCAAGTCACTTAACCTCAATTGCCTATTCCTTAGCACTCTTCTGCCTTGGAACTGATACTTAGTATTGATTCTAAAACAGAAAGTAAGTTTTTTTATTTTAAAAAGAAGGAAAAAAGAAAGAGAAGAGATGTCCATATTTTACACTGAAATTCTCATGTTTGGGGCCATATTTTCTCTCATGTTTGGTGTCCATTATGGAATTTAAGAGACCTGACTTCATAGTCCAACTTCTTCTGCTACTTTGTGACCTGGTATAAATTATTTCATTTTTCTCGACCTTGGTCTCTTCATCTTTAAAAGAAAAAGGATGAACAAAAGAATTTCTCAAGTTCTTTTAATGTCTGACATTCCATTCCTGCAACAAGATCACATCACGGGGATGAGCAAGGCTTTTAGTCTCAAGTTCCCAGAGATATTCAAAGGCCTGTTAGTATATGAACTCTTTCTGCAGTGTTTTTGTAGCTTAAAAAGTAGATCATAGAATTTTACATTTTTATGCCTTTTATTTTGGACAAATCCCAATTGGCCCTTTCTGAATTTTTCTGAATTTAGTACTGAGATTAGAGATACAATTCAAAAAGACAGATAGGATTTATTTTTTATTTTTGTTTTTTGGGGTGAAGACATGGTGTAGCTGCAGGATTCTCCCTCCTTAGAATATATGGTAGTGCATATCATGGGGCTGGGAGAAGGTGAAGCTCCCATCTATTGGGGCTAGAAATTGTATTGGGTCTTACCTGGAATTCTCAGGTGTTGAGGCATCATGAACTGTTGGGTGGCAGCTGTTTCATAGTCTGATTTTTTTTCTTTAACTCAATCATTTGAGGATGCTTTTTGCTAGTCATTACCTGATGATAAACGACCACCTTCTTGCCCACATAGTAGAATGTTCCCTAGTAACAAAGGAAAACAATTCATTCAATCCAGCCAGAACAATGAAATCATCTTTAGTTTATGTAAACCTGTCAGCATCCTGAAGGCATCTATTAGTGTATGCAAAACTCGTTACCAAGAGACAAGTACGCAGCACTGGAAGCAAAATCGGACATTACATTGAATCTCAGTTCATCTGTTTTATTTTTATTTTTCAGCATTGATCATTTGAATTAGTGAACAGGTGGGGCAGCTAGGTGGCTTGAGAAACAGATTCGGATTTGGCCTCAGATACGTCCTAGCTGTGTGACTCTGGACAAGTCACTTAACCCCCATTGCCTAGCCTTTACCTCTCTTCTGTCTTGGAATACAATTTAAAACCCTTTAGAAGAAGGTAAGGGTTTTGAGAGACAGACAGACAGACAGACACAGAGAGACAGAGAGACAGAGAGGCAGAGAGAGGCAGAGAGACAGAGACAGAGAGAGACAGAGAGACACAGAGAGAGAGTCAGAGAGACAGAGAGACAGAGACAGAGAGAAACAGAGACAGAGAGAAAGTTAGAAGACATTTCACATGGTAAGCACCCAACAGAGCAAAAAATAAAAGTATATATTAATAGACTGGAAATTATGGATTACCAGTGTGATAATTAGCTTCTGGTTTAGAGTCAATCCAAGAACTAATCAGAGCAAAAAGTCAAAATCCATGCCAAACCTAGAAGAATGGATAAAGATAAGATGACAGTAGGAAGTTATAGTAGCTTCAACACTACTTATTCAAATAAATGATTGATACTACTGAATAGGAAATAGATTAAAAAAGACATTGATTCTGATTATCACAATTTCTTATGGAAATTTAACTGATATAAGACATTTTTTTACAAGGAGGAGACAAATTTTCCATGATCTCAGCTAGAAAATATTTGATCTCTTTGCAAAGTGGAATGACATGACAACCAAAGGCAATATCACTTTATAACATAAACTTAATTGTCAGATGTTTAAATTCATAATAAAAATGTTACAGAAAAAGACAATTGAAGATAACAGTCAATATCACTTCACAAAAACATATAGAGCTTTGGAGGGGGAAACAGTGTCTTCAAAAAGCTTGGTATGAGACTTAGCTAAGCTAGATTGTTCCAAGAACATTTATAAATGATAGTGGGAGAAACGTGACAAGTAAGTAAATAATAGAATTGCCAACATTTTATTATTATTATTGTTATTATATTATTATTTCAACATTTTCTTTGTGGAGCTACTGCAGGATAGATTTCATTTGACAATAGCATGTAACCAAAAATGACTTGCATGAAAGAAGTGGCATAAAAAGATATCCAAATGACAAAGTTCTCTTGTCCAAAGGAAAGTTTACCCAAAGCTGAGATGTTTGAACTACATTTCATGGTACCAGGAAAAAAGGGGTACTTCTGTGGCAAATAAGCCAGAATGTGGTTAATGGTTGTTTGTTACTCTCTTCTTCCATTCCACACAGAGAAAATGTCAATTTGGAGAAACAGCGGTCAATCAGATTTTCAGTTCAGTTAAATTGTTGTACCAAGTGCCTGAGTACAATATTCCTGGTAAGTCAGCTTTTGCCTCATCAGTCTATTTATTGGGGAAGAGAGAGTTTAAGAGAAGGAGGGGAAGTGGTAGATGAATAAAAGAGATAAATGGATGGGGGTGCCAAATAGGAATTGGAGAGATGCCAAAAGAAAACTCTCTTGACTGACCTTGGAGAGTCAGTGGGCCATAGCAGAAAGAGTAGTCATTTAGAGTGATAGAGATCTGGGTTCAAATTTTGCCTCTAATAGTTACCAGGTGAGTGTCTCTGGGCAAGTCACTGAACATCCCTGAGCCTCAGTTTCATCATCTACCCAATGGGAGGATAACATCTATAGTATCAGTATTAGTATCTACTGATCATATGACTCAAGTCAGATTTATCAGAGAAGATCAAATGAAATGATGTACATGAGATTCTCTGTAAAGCTCATTGTAATTACATAATGTTGCCTGGTGACATAAATCCATTATTTTCCAATTTAGGAGCATAGAAATTAGGATATATAAACTAGGAAAACATGAGTGGTTTAGAACATCAATATCTCCCTAAAGGTTGAATTTATTTATTTCAAATGAAAAGTTATTTTAATTATGAAATTGAATTTTTGTATTTTGTTTCTCATCATTTCCTCTAAATTATGACTGACTAAGAATTTAATGGGGCAACAAGGTTGCACAGTGAATAAAGGTCTGAGCCTTGAGTCAGAAAGACCCATGTTCAAATCCAGCTTCAGACACTTACTAGCTGTATAACCTTGGGCAAGTCACTTAACTTCTACTTGCCTCCATTTCTTCATCTACAAAATGGGGATAATATTAGCACCTCCCTCCCAAAGTTGTTGTGGGGATCAAATGATATAATAATCATGAAGCATTTAGCAGAGTGCTGGACACATAGGAAGCACTATGTAAATGTTATCTATTATTATCATTATCATTGTCAAGAATTTACACCCTCAATGAGACACTGTAGAAATGCTTGTTATTATTACTACTAGTAGTGGTATCATCATTATTAAGAATTTACCACCTCTCCACAGCTCCATATTTTCTAGCCTAAAAACTGGAGTTAGAGGAACAGTGTTGAGAAACGGGTCATTGAAAGCAGAAGTTATTTTGCTATGATTTATAATGTATTTACACCATTGCTATTAGGGTACAGTACTGTAGGCTATTCGGCAGGCTTTTATTGTACATAGCTAACGACATAACCCTGTGCTTTGTTTTTACAAAGAACCTTCACATAAGATACCTCATTTGTTCCCCAAACTATCCCTGTAAGGGAGGGTTCCAAAAGGCTATTATTATTCCCAGTTTAAAGAGCAGGAAGCTGAGCCCCAGATAAATTATGACTTGTTTAAAGTCACACAAAAACGGTAAGTGGAAGAACTGAGACTTGAACATCATTTCAGAGATGTAACTTGAACCCTAAAAATCACAGAACTTGAAAAGACTTTAGAAATCATATGATTTGAATTAAGAAGGGCCCTTACAAATCATTGAGTCCAAATCTCATTCTGTAGATGAAGAACCTGAGACCCACAGAGGCTTGTCCAAAATCAGATAAGTATTAGGTGACAGAATCAGTATTCTGGTCTCCTTGGAGCAGAAAGCATGGTGGATTATCGCCTGCCAAGTTTTATCTCTTGGGCTTCTCTTTCAATGAAGCCCAGGATCACGTTAACTTTTCGGACCACTATATATCAGTGTTGACCCATGTCGAGCATATAGTCTACCAAACCCCTAATTCTCTTCTAGATAAATCATTATCTGGCTATTTTATCACGTGCTTTTCTCTCTTTTTTGCCTTTTTTTTTCATTCTAGCATTTTCGGCGTTTTAGAGGCACAGTGTCGGAATTTTTCCAATCGATGCAGGTGTGGCAGAGGACCCTGAAGATCATTGGTGGCAAATTTGGAACAAGCGTTCTCTCATACTTCAGTTTTCTGACGTGGCTCCTTAAGTTTAACATTCTCTCATTTATCGTGAACTTTAGCTTCATCACCATCCCTCAGCTCATGGAGTCAAAACCAAACAATCTTTCCTTCAACAGTCTGGAGCTTCTCACTGGAGCAGTACGTATTTGTCAGCATTCTGATTTCCAAGCTGTTGAGTTTGGCAGGGCAGTCAAATCTATGCATTATACATTTTTGTCTTGTGAACCTAAACCCAAACAAATGGGATGGGTCATTTCTGATTCTGGATGAAACGACTGGGTAACTCCCCAGCAAAATGCACATGAAGAAGAGTAGAGAATATGACTTCTGGTTGGTTTTGGCTAACTCAAGGTTAAGGACAAATAAGTGGCACAGTGGATGAAGTGCCCAGACTGGAGTCAGGAAGATACTTTCTAGCTGGAGGACCCTGGGCAAGTCACTTAATTAACCCTGTTTGCCTTGGTTTCCTTGGCTGTCAAATGAGCTAGAGAAGGAAATTGCAAACCACTCCAGTATCTTTGCCAAGAAAACCCTAAATGAGGTCAAGAATCACTGGACACAACCAAAATGATTGAACAACAAAATCTAAGGTTAGACTAAAACATGGAAATCATAGAGTCAATTTTAATGACCACTGTTTTATAGTAAAGTTTAATATCTGGTACTACTAGGCCACCTTCCTTCACATTTTTTTTTTCATTATTTCTCTGGATATCCTTGATCTTTTGTTCTTCCAGATGAACTTTGTTATAGTTTTTTTCTAATTCTATAAAAAAGTTTCTTAGGAGTTTGATAGTTATGGCACTGAATATGTAAATTACTTTGGGTAGAATTGTCATTTTTATTATATTAGCTCATCCTACCAATGAGCAATTAATGTTTTTCCAATTATTTAGATCTAATTTTAATTGTGTGGAAAGTGTCTTGTAGTTGTGTTCATATAGTTCTTGTGTTTGTCTTGGCAAATAGATTCACAAATATTTTATATTGTCTAGAATGATTTAAAATGGAGTTTCTCTTTCTAACTCTTGCTGTTGAGTTTTGTTGGAAATAGAGAAATGCTGATTATTTATGTGGGTTTATTTTGTACCCTGAAACTTTGCTAAAGTTGTTAATTATTTCCACTAGCTTTTTAGTTGATTTTCTAGGATTCTTTAAGAATACCATCATATTGTCTGCAAAGAGTGATAGTTTAGTTTCCTTATTGCCTATTATTTAAGATTTTTGCATATACCTTCATTAGGGAGATAGGTCTAGTTTTCTTTCTCTGTCTTTGGTATCCCTGGCTTGAGAATCAGTACCATGTTTGTGTCATAAAAGGAATTTGATAAAACTTACTTTGCTTATTTGTCAAATAGTTTGTATAATATTGGAATTAGTTGTTCTTTCAATTTTGATAAACAATTAACTTGTTAATCTATCTGGCCCTGGGGATTTTTTTCTTAAGGAGTTCTTTGATGGCTTGTTCAATTTATTTTTCTGATATGGGTTTATTTAAATATTTTTTTTCCTCTTTTGTTAATCTGGGCAATTTATATATTTTTTTAAATATCCATCCATTTGATCTATATTGTCATATTTCTTGCCATATAATTGGGAAAAATAGCTCTTATTAATTCCCTAATTTCCTCTTCCTTGGAGGTGATATTGCCCTTTTCATTTCTGATACTGTTACTTTGATTCTCTTCTTTTTTTTTTAAATTAGGTTAACCAGAACTTTATCTATTTTAGTTTTTTTTTCAAAGAACAAGTTCCTAGTCTTATTTTTTAGTTCAATGGTTCTTTTATTTTCAATTTTATTAATTTCTCCTTTAATTTTAATGATTTTCAATTAGTTTTTAATCTGGGTTTTTTAATTTGTTCTTTTTCTAGTTTTTTAAATTTGCATGCCCAATTCATTAAACTCCTTTCTTTCTATTTTGTTGAAATAGGCACTCAAGGATATAAATTTTCCCCTGTGTACTGCTTTGGCTGATTCCCATACATTTTGATATATTGTCTCCTCATTATCATTCTTTTCACTGAAATCAGTAATTGTTTCTTTGATTTGTTCTTTGACCCATCAGTTTCAAAGAACCAGATTATTTAATTATTTAATTTCCAATTGCTTTTAAATTTGCTTCTCCATGAACCCTTATTAATTATTATTTTTATCACATTATGATATGAGAAAGTTGTATTTAATATTTCTGCTTTTCTACCTTTGTTTGCTTTGTTTTTATGCCATAGTACCTGGTTAATCTTTGTATATATACCATGTGTTACAGAAAGGAAAGTATATTCCTTTTTATATCTATTCAGTTTTCTCCAAACATCTATTAAGCTCTAATTTTTCTAACATTTCATTCACTGCCCCTACTTCTTTTATATTTTTTCATTCAATTTGTCTAGTTCTGATAGGGGGAGGTTGAAGTCCCCCACTAGTATGGTTTTACTATCTATTTCCTCCTAGAACTCCTTCAATTTCTGCTTTAAAAATCTGATAAGCTGTAGCATTTGGTGCATATATGTCAAGTACTGATATTTCTTCATTGTTTATGTAAACTTTTATCAAGATGTAGTTCCCTTCCTTGTTTCTTTTAATTGAATATATTTTCCCTTTAACTTTGTCTTAGATCATGATTGCTACTCTTGCCTTCTTTGTCTTAGTTGCAGCCCAATAGATTCTGCTCCAGCCTCTTACTTTTATCCTGTGTGTCTATCTGCCTCATGTGTGTTTCTTATTGACAACATATACTTGGATTCTTGTGTTTAATCCACTCTGTTATCCACTTGAGTTTTATGAGTGAGCTCATCCCATTCACATTTATAGTTATGATTACTATCTGTGTATTCCCCTCCATTTTAACTTCCTTCTTTAAATGTAACCTTATTCCTTCTTTTCTTTCCCTTCCATCCAGTGTTTTGCTTTTAATTAGTCTCCCCCATTTCCTCTCCCATTATATTGCTCCCCTTATCCCATCCTCCTTTTGTACTTCCCTCTTACTATAGGAGCTTTTTGGACATACACACCCCAGCTTCTCCTTCCCTTGCATTTCTCCTCTCCCTGCCACCCTGTTTTTTATTCTCCTTCTACTTTTCTATAAGGTGCAATATAATTCTATAACCTAATGAATCTGGCTGTTCTCTTTCTTTTCCAATTCCAAAGAGAGTATGGTTTAAGTGTTACCTATCACCAACCTCTTTCTCCCTTCCCATTGTATTGGTTTCCAACCCACCCACCCCTGGCTTCTTTATGTGATATATTTTGCCCCATTTTAAGTATGACAATTATAACAATTTTTAAGAGCTAAATATACCATCATTCCATATAGGAATATAAGCCCTTTATCCTTATTGAAGCCATTAAATTTTCCTCTTTTTTATTTACCTTTTCATGCTTGGATTTTGTATTTGGGTCTCAAATTTTCTGTTCAAGTCTGGTCTTTTCTTCAGGAATACTTGGAAGTCTTCTATTTTATTAAATGGCCATACTTTCCATCAGTTTTGCTGAGTAGTTGATTCTTGATTGTAGACCCCATTCCCTTGCCTTCCTGGATATCATATTCCAAGCCTTGTGATCCTGTAGTGTGGAGGCTGCCAGATCTTGTATAATCTTAACTGGGGCTCCTTGATATTGAAATTGTTTCTTTCTAGTTGTATTTTCTCCTTTGTCTGGGAACTCTTGAACTTGGCTATCATATTCCTGGGAATTGTCAATTGGGGATTTAATGCAGGAGGTGATATGTAGATTCTTTCAATCTCTATTTTACCCTCTTGTTCAAGGATGTCAGGGCAGTTCTCTTGAATAATTTCCTGTAGCATGATGTCAAGGCTTTTTTTTTTTTCTTGTTGTGACCTTCAGGTAGTCCAATAATTCTTAAATTGTCTCTCCTGGACCTATTTTCCAGGTCTGTCATTTTTCCAATAAGGTGTTTCAGATTTTCTCTATTTTTTCATTCTTTTGATTTTGTTTTATAAAGTCTTGATGTCTTGTGAAATTATTAGCTTCTAGTTGTTCAACATAGTCAATTTTAAAAAGCAAGTCCCAGGCTTAATACAGATGTGCTGGGATAAGTTACGAGTAATTAGGAAGGTTTGGGTTTTTTTTTTAAACCCTTACTTTCCATCTTAGAATTGATACCGTGTATTGGTTCTAAGGCAGAAAAGCAGTAAGGGCTAGGCAATGGGTGTTAAGTGACTTGCTCATGGTCACCCAGCTGGGAAGGGTTTGAGGCCAGAACTTTGTAACTAAATAAGAACCAAATGAAAGTCCACTGCACTCCACACTGGTTAGGGAAGAATTTCTTAGCTTATTCTCTAACTTAGTCCTTAGTCAGGTTAAGCCAACATGCATTCATGAAGTGCCTACTGTATGCCAGACACTGCGCTAAATTCTGGGGAGGAAACAAAAGGCAAAAAACAGGCACTGATCTCAAGGAGATCATGGTTTAAGGGGAGTTTGGCTTAACTTGATTAGATTTGACTTTGCCATTTTCTTCTTGTGGGCTGAGTTCAGGGGAAGATCAAGTTTCTAAGGTTTGCTCGCCATTACAGGTCTATGGGTTTTTATCTCCCAGATAATGACTGTTATTTTCCAGAGATGACTGGATTCCTTTCTAACCAAGGTCGTATAATGACAAAAGTTTCTCTAGATTTGGAAGAAGCCTGGATTTTGAAAAAAATTCAGTTGCCCAATTTCCTGCACATTTGAAAAGTAACTGATTCAAACTATTCGGTTTACTTGTTTACTCTCCAGAGAAGTGATTTATCTCAGAGTTCACTGGACCATTTTGAGATTCTTTTCTTTCATTTCAGGGTTATTTTCAACAAACAGTATTGTACTATGGCTTTTATACCAATTCAACTATCATGCGTAAAGGAATCAGCAGTTCTTACAACATGCAACTGGCATATATTTTCACCATTGGACTGTACTTGGTCATCTGCTTCTTTTGCTTACTCTATAGGTATGGAGTGTCTGTATCTTTATGTTCAAAGCTTCCTCTCACACTTGGACAAAATCCAGCCGTTCATCATTAAATAGGTTGTCCAAGATGTGTGCTATGACACTTTCAGTAGCCTAGAACTTAAAATAAAAAGGTTCAGAGTAAAAAAAATAAAAGGCTTCACAGCTTTTCACATCTTGTTATTACTTTAATACATTTTACTCATCTTTAATATATCCCCCCTACATCTTCTCCTACTTTAAAATATTAAAACAAATACTTTTAAAAGAAAAAAAATCAGTACAGCAAAACTAACCAAGAGTTTTCAAAGGATTTTTAAAATTCCACTTCCTGCTATAATATGGAAAAGAAAAAAATAGTAAGAAAGAACTGTAGAACCTTTGCATCACATAAACTTAGTCAAGCCAAATAAGTTCCCATTATTGGTCACTTTTAAAGTGTTTCTTTTAAAATTTTAAACCCTTCTCTTTAAACCCTTAAAGTTGATACTAATTGGGTTCTAAGGCAGAAGAGCATTAAGGACTAGGCAATTGGGGTACTATGACTTGCCCAGGGTCATATAGCTAGAAAATGTCTGAGGCTATATTTGAATCTGAGACCTCCTGTCTCTAAGGCTGGCATGCTAGCCATTGAGCCATCTACCTGCTCCCAAAGTGTTTCTTATTCTACTTATTTGCCTATGAAGTTTCACTGCTTGGTTTTTCTTCTTAGTTTTTCCTTTTTATTTTTAGTTCCATATTCTGTCCTTTCCACCAGCCCTCCCCTATCCAGTAGGAAGGAAAGAAATATAATACTCATTATGCATCTAAAGCCAGGAAAAACACATCTCCTCATTAGCTATGTTGCCAAAAAAACAAACAAACAAACCATAAAGTCCGAAAAATAACTAAAACAAAAGAAAATATTCTGCAGTCCTTACTCAGAGTCTCAATTCTCCACTTTGAATTAGTGGTGTTTTTTTTTTGTTTGTTTGTTTGTTTTTATCATGAGTCCTTTGGAATTGTTGTGGATCATTTTATTGACTAGAATAGTCAGCTGTCTTTCACAGTGCATTCTTGCTACAGCATTGCTATTACTTTGTGCAGTGTTCTAGTTCTGCTCACTTCACTTTACATCAGTTCAAACATCTTTCCAGGTTTTTTTGGAACCATCCCCTTCATTGTTTCTTTTTTAAACCCTTACCTTCTGTCTTGGAATCAATATTGTGTATTGGCTCCAAGGCAGAAGAATGGTAAGGGCTAGGCAATGGGGGTAAAGTGACTTGCCCAGGGTCACACAGCTAGGAAGTGTCTGAGGCCAGATTTTAACCCAGGGCCTCCCATCTCTGGGCCTGACTCTCAATCCACTGAGCTACCCAGCTGCAACCCCCCTTCATCATTTCTTATAGCACAGTAGTATTCCATTGTAACTATATGTCACAACTTGATCAGTTCCCCACTTGATGGGCATCCCCTCAGTTTCCAATTCTTTGCTACCACAAAAAGGTCTGCTATAAATATTTTTCTACAATTCAGTCCTTCCTCCCCCTTTTTAAAAAGTCTCTTTGTAATACAGACCTAGTAGTGGTCCTGCTGATTAAAAAGGGACACACAATTTTAAAGCCCTTTGGGGATAGTTCCAAGTGAGCAAGGCTCACTTCCCTCCCCCCTTGGTAAGTCATTTCCTCATACTTGAGATTTTTTCTCAAAGATATATTATTTTCCCAATTGCAGGTAATCACAATTTTCAATATATGTTTTCCAAAATTATAAGATTCAAATTGTCTCCCTCTCTCCTCTTCCCTCCCCCCCTCTCAGAGATGGTAAGCAATTTGATCTGGATTTTACACGTATTATCGCACAAATCATGCTTCCATTTGGTCTTTATTGTAAGAGAATACTCGTATAAAAACGAAATCCCCAAATAAAATTATAAATAAACTTATGCAGTAGAAATATTGAACATTGACTCCAATATTTCTTTATTGGAAGTGGCATCCTTTGTCAAAAGTCCCCAGAATTGTCCCACATTCTTTGTATTGCTGTGATGAGGAACTTCTTCACTTTTCCTTAGCCTTATTGATGTGTTTTGTTTGGTTTTGTTTTCCGTGTGTACACCCTTTTCCTCCCACTGAATCAATCTCCAGCAGTTTGGGTGAAATGGCACTGAGTGTGTTCTTGGTTTTGCCTCTCATAGCATGGCTTGCTCTTTCCGGAATAACTTCATTAACCCGCACATCTACTCCAGAGGGACTGCTAAGGTTGTCTTTTCCTGGGACTTCACCATCACCAATGAGAAAGCTGTGAAGCTAAAGCAAAGAAACCTTACCACTGAGATCAAGGTATAGTGAAGTCCTGCTAAATATAGCTTCCCTAATTCCATCTATCATCTGTCACACGCTGGTTCATGGTGCTGTTCAATTGCCAGTAGCTTTTTTTTTTTAACTTTTACCTTCCATCTTAGAGTCAGTACTGTCTCTTGATTCCAAGATAGAAGAGTGGTAAAGGCTAGGCAATGTGATTTAAATGACTTGCCCAGGGTCATGTAGCTAGGAAGAGTCTGAGGTCAAATTTGAACCCAGGATTTTCCATCTCTAGGCTTGGCTGTCAATCTACTGAGCTACTCAGCTACCTGCCCCTTGCTGATAACTTTTACAGCCATCCTGATCCATTCTTATAATTTTTGGTTGATTTATACCAAAGTGACTAAGTATTTCTTGTTTAAAACACCATTAATTTCTCCCTACTTTTTTTTAAAGGCCTCTTCAAGGTAGAATACAGCCATTAGGGAGTGGGGAATGTGTCTTAAACCTTCATCTGCTTTTCCAAGTGTAGACAACTATCAGATGCCACAAACTAAATGACTTCATGAATCCATTTGGGGTTGGGTTTGATCCAAGTCTTTTCCTTTTTAAAAAAATTGAAAATGCTGTTGAATAGATGTTTTTTAGGAGAGGGAGTCCTATGACTAGCTGAAGTCAGTCCAGGATAGAGGCAATGTGCTGATTCAAAAAATAAATACACTAGTGGGCTTTCCACCTAAAACAAGGAGCAGTGATCACCAAAGAAGGAAGAAAAATGTATCCATAGGTCTTAATGTACTCTTGCTTTGGCAATCTGTTTGCTCTGTTTTCAAGGTCATATTGTTATTCTGAGCTATGAAAAGTGCTGTAATTTGGTGGCAAATATTAGTACAAATAAAAGACATTTAAGTACCCAAAAAAAAAAAAAACCCAAACCACCATTAATTTTCTACACTGCCTTTGAATGATAGTAGCTAAGGCTCAGACAGCTGCCAATTCGTTTTCTTGGTATCAGGAAGATAAAAATTCACATTCTGTATCACTTTTCTGGCAAGGTCTCAAATGCTCAACTATATAAATAATGCTAATTTAGATGCATCTTCTCCCACAAAACAGGTAGCAAATACATCCATACCTGCCTAACCAAACTGTAGAAGAAAAATAACTTATTCATAAAAGGAGGTAACCAACTACTAAGACAAGAGATTTAGAAAAAGATTGTGAAATTCTGTATACATATTGGCTCTATAAAGTGAAATGCAGCAGTAGCATCTTCACATTTGATTCAGACTTTACATTTAGAACTGCCTTACTTACCTGTTCATTAAATTCGGAGGCAGGGGATGTCAGGGTTTAGAGAGAGAAGGGAAGATAGAAGACCCTGGAATGTTTTGATCCCTAGGGACACAAGGAGTCAAACCCTTATTTTATTTTATAGTCCCTTTATTTTTAATTAACAAGAATGTACTTTCTCTTCCTCCACCCTAATCTTCACCAATGGAAAAAAGGAAAAAGAAAAGACAGGGAAAAAAATCTTGTAACATATGCATAGTCAAGCCAAAGACCACATTGGCTGTGTTTAAAAATGAGTGTTTTGTTCTGCCATTTTTGTCCATCACCTCTCTATCAGGAGGCCTGTCTTGGTTTTTTCTTTTTTTTATTCTTAGCACTTAGCACAGTACCTTCAAGCTCCATGCTTCATAATGTGATTTCATTTTTAAAATAGGTTTTTTATATTTTTCTGTTTCTTATGTCATCAGAGTTATCCCAAGTATCTTTTTCATTTATTTTTGCATGCATTTTCCAGCATGGCTCTGTGAGAATTTGTTTTATCAAACTATGTAGACATTAAGGAATTTTTTTCTAACTTTAATGAAATGGGGCTGATATGTGGTTGAATGAAGAGCCAGGCTTGGAGATGGGAGGTATTGGGTTCAAATCTGACCTCAGATACTTCCTAATTATGTGACCCTGGGGAAGTCATTTAATCCCAATTGCCTAGTCCTTACAACTGATACTTAGTATTGATTCAAAGACTGAACGAAGGCTTTTAAAAATAAAATAAAATTTTTAAAATTTAATGGGGAGGGGGAAGAGGAACTGCAATGGATAGATTGATTTTTTGAGTTACTTTAAATTTTTTAAGTCTTTGAAAAATAATTATCTTTTTTTCTTCCTCTACCAATATATTTTTTTTAATTCCATGGGCACACTATCTGACACACCCCTTAGTTTACTGGTTCCTAGAACATTGCTGTGTCTCGTCCTACCTCTGGATTTGGGGATGCCTTGTCTCTGGGGGGCAGGGTGAGAGTGGTGCTTGCTGCTAACATTAGAGAAGCATCAGGGGATCACCTGTAAAATCCTTCTGGTTGCAGGAGACTCTGTCAGAAATCCGGCATGAGAATGTGATCGCACCTCTCAAGCAGAGAATGAATCATCTTGGCATCCACCTGGGGGCCTGGATTGTTTCCACAGGAGTAGCTATTGCCTGCTGTGTGGCTGTTTATTACCTCTCTTTTTACAACCTAAAGGTAACTCCTGAGAGGGAAAAGGCACCACAAGCTATGGGGAGGAGTACCAGGCTAGGGAGAAGGACATTCAGGATCTAATCCTGACTCTGTTACTATCTAGCTAAGTGAGCTTTGGCAAGTCTCTTAATTTTGTTGGGTTTCAGTTTCCTGGTGTATAAAATGAGAATAATGGGTCTGGGCATGGTAGCACACACCTGTAATCCCTGTTCACAGCAGGACCAAGAATGAGGGACTGTATGAGCTCAGGAGTTCTGAGCTACAGTGGACTAAGTCAACTGGGTGTCCACGCTAAGCCCCACACAAATGTGATGGTCTTCTTAAAGTGCAGGGGGGAAGGGCATCTGACTGCCTAAAGAGGGGTCAAAGTTTTCTTGGATCAGCAATGGGGTAAATCAATGAGTAGCTGCTATACTTCCAGCATGATTAAGATAGGCAGACCCCCTCTCAAAAACAGACCAATCAAACCAATCAAATGGAATTAATTAAGATAATAACTCAGGGCAGGTAGGTGGCTCAGGGGATAGACAGCCAGGCCTAGAGGTATGAGGTCCTAGGTTCAATCTGGCCTTGAACATTTCCTAATTATGTGACCTTGGGCAAATCACTTGACCCCAACTGCCCATTTCTTACTACTCTTCTGCAATTCTAAGACAGAAAGTAAGGGTTTAAAAAATAATAATAATAGTAATAGTACCTGCCCTACTAGATTTAAAGAATTGTTGTAAAGATCCAGTAGGAGAAAGAGAGGTCATGGGAGAAGATGGGGGGGGGGAGAGGGAGAGAGAGAGAGACAGAGACAGAGAGACAGAGAGACAGAAGGGGGAGACTAAGAAAGAGAGATTGAGAGAGAGAGAAGGAGGGAGAAATGGAAAAAGGGAGAGGGAGAAGGAAAGAGAGACTAGAAAGAGAGATTGAGAGAGAGAATATGATTGGATGAATGAAAAAAGTATCAACTGTTTGCTACATAATGATTGCTCCATTAAGTATTGGGGATATGAATAGAAAAGTAAGATACACAGACCCTACTCTTAAGGAGCTCACATTCTAATCAGGGAGATGTGAAATGCAGGAGGTTTCAGAAGACAGTCATTTGGAAAGGCCCTGTGGTCTTTAGGGAATGTGAACCCATGTCGGAAAGTATAAAGCCCTCACAATGTAGAGGATTACAATTATTACTAAAGATTATCCCCGACCCCTGTACTTCTGAAGATGAGAAGTTCTTGGAGCTGCCTCCATTCCGGGTGATGAACTGTGGTTGTGGAGAAAAAAAGTTTCATAGTTTCCATTTCCCCCTTACTGATCAACACTGGGAAGGCACTAGTGTTAATAGAAATTGGAAAAAACTCCTATAAAAAGAGAGATTGTAGCTGGGATTTGTAGGAGGCTAAGGAAACCAGGAAGTGGAGATAAGGATGGAGAGCATTCTAGGCTGGGAGAGAGTCAGAGAAAAGATGGTGCTGAGAGAGTGTCATGTTCAAGGAACAGCAAGGAGTGAATGTTTAGGGGGGTGGGAAGGTTAAGGCAGATTGTACAGTATAACAAGACTGGAAAGGTAAAAAGGGATTGTTTTGTTTTGTTTTTTGAAAATTTTTATTTAATTAGTCAATTTAGAACACTATTCCTTGGTTACGAGAATTATGTTCTTTCCCCCCACCCTTCCTGTAGCTGATGCGCAATTCCACTGGGTATTACATGTGTCCTTGATCAGAGCCTGTTTCCATGTTGTTGATGTAAAAAGGGACTAAGTTATGAAGGGCTTTGAACATCAAATAGAAGGTTTACAGTTGATACTGGAAGTAATAGAGAAATACTGGATGGGGTCTGTTGGGTAGGGTGGTAATACATTCATATTCCTAGTTTAAGAAAGATCATTTTGGCAGCTGTGGAGAGGACAGACTGGAATGAGGAGAGACTTGTGGCAGGAAAACCACCCAGCAGGCTATTGCAATAGTTCATACTTGAGGTGATGAGGGTTTGCATTAGCATGGTGAAAATGTCAAAGAAGAGAAGGGGGAATATATGAGAGGTTGAAAAGGTAAAATTGACAAGCTTTGGCAAAAGGTTGGACATGAGGGATGAAAGATAGTAAAGAAAGATAGCCTTTAGATTTGGCAATATTGGAGAAACAGTTTAGATGAATGATGTTTGCCATCCTGAAGAGAGTAAGAACAGAAATGGACAAACCTATTGTAGATATCCTTCTCAAGGAATTTGGCCACAAAATGGAAGAGAGCTATGGGATGAGAGAGCTCATCGTGGATGGATCAAGTAGGTGTTTTGTTTTGTTTGGTAAACCCTTACCTTCTTCTTAACATCAATATTAAGTATTGGTTCCAAGGCAGAAGAACAATAAGAGCTAGGCAATGGGCATTAAGTGACTTAACCCCAGGGTCACACAGCTCAGAAGTATTCAATTCATATTAGAACCCAGGACCTCTCATCTCCAGGTCTGGCTCTCTATTCACTGAGCCACCTAGCTGCCCCCTAAATTAGGGGATTGAAGTAGTATTACTAATATATGTTGAAGTTACCTAATATGAGAGGAACTTCATTGAACTCATTGAAGAAAGAAGGGGAATGTCTTGGAGGTCTGTGGACAACAGTTACCAGGATTTTGATTGGGTAGTAGATATAGATTGGGCATAAGGGCTATATAGTGTAATAGATGATATTTTGAGGATATATTTGATGGCTACTAGATAACTAATGGATCATGTAGTTATCTTCTTTTTGCCTAACCTCCTCCCTTTTGTACCTCCCTCTTCAGAAACCTTTCAGCCTCCCTTCCCCCTTCTTCAGTCTCCTTCAACTCACTAACTGTGAGCTGTGAGGTTTCAATGAAATAGTTCTTAATCTTCTTTGTCAAACAAGAGGTTTATTTGGGGAAGCCAGGACAAGGGTGGAGGATGGAGGTAAGAGGGATAGGGTTTTTCCTATTATCTACGAGTGTTAGGTTGGAGGATATTGAGAGAAATGGCAATTCAGTCACTACCATGAAACAGAGCAAGTCAAAGAGATATATGGACTATTGTCCTTCTTCTGCCTTCAAATGATCCAGGTCACCTCCAACTTGATTATCCCAAGTCCCAGGGATAAAATCAGCTTCTTGCTTCAGTCACCACCATCAGCCAAAGACCTTCAGCCAAGTTCAGCAGTTGGCTCTTGCCCCCAACTGTTTCCCAGTCATATTCCAGATGGAATCTTCATTTGAATGACAGATGATCCATCTCCGGCTTCTTGTCTTGCTGCATGCATGCCTCTTCCACAATAGGGAAGAGTAGTATCTCTGGTGTGAGGGCTTGCAAAGCCCTTTTTAGTACTACATTCCTCTTCTGGTGTCTACCAGCCACTCAACTCTCACCTATGGCTTCAAGAAGCTGCTGCATGTAGGCAATGGGGATTAACTGACCTGTCCAGGATCACACAGGTAGGAAGTGGCTAAAACCAGATTTCCCAGGACCTCCTCTCTCTAGATCTGGCTCTCAATCAACTGAGCAACTAACTATGGCCACTCGGAGGGATTTGTCATTTTCCTTCTCCATTGGATCCAGTGGAACCTTTTGTCAGCATGCAAAAGTTAAATGACTTACCCAAATAAACTGTCTCAGAAGACGGGCTAAACCACATTGAGGGTAACCAGTGGACCTCAGACCTGATGGTGAATTAAGTGGGTGTCTGCTCCACACCTGTGAAGATTTCCATCAGTGGAATAGATAGATGAGAACAATTTGTTCCAACACCCATGAAGGCAGTGGAAGTGGGCACTGTGGAGTGCTTAGAACTTGGTTAGACACTGAAGACACAAGGTCATCCACTGCATCCCAAGCCATCACTAGTCACCTTGACTTTTGTCTTGGCACTGAACGTTAATGATTCAGGAAGAAAAAGTGAGACTGAGAACTTTATGTAACTCTGCCTCACTTAAATCCAATGTGGGTGCAAGTGGTGATGTCATTGGTGATGCCATTAGTCAGTCCTCTTAGAGAACGAAGGAAAACAACCAACGAGATATGGTCTGAGTATACCTCAAAGGAGTTGTGCTTACTGAGTGATGAAGGGAAGAGGAAACACATGGAAGTGACAATGGGGAGCAAGGCGTATTTCAACTCCCCTACCTAAATCATTGAGTAAGGGAAAGGTTGAAAAATGTCACCATTGCCCAAAAGGATGGCCATGGAATTTGTCTCATCAGAAAAAAAACCTCAGATATCAGTGAAAGGAAGACGAATAGAGTGAAGGGAGAAGTAGTAGCTTAAATGCTCAGTGAATTGAGAGCCAGGCTTAGAGATGGGAAGTCCTGAGTTCCGTCTTGTTTTAGATACTTCCTAGCTATGTGATCCTGGACAAGTCACGTAACCCCCATTGCCTAGCCCTTGCTGCTCTTCTGCCTTGGAACCAACATACAATATTGATCCTAAAATGGAAGATAGGCTTTTTTTTTTTTTTAAGAAGGTAAGGAGTTTTTAGGAATTGATTCATTCAGATCCTATCTAGTAGCTTTTTAAGACACAGCCTTTTTTTTTTAATGGCCTGAGCATTTTTTTACTCATTTCTAGTGTGAAACAGTTTAATTTCATGAGACCTGCCTGTGTTCTCAACAACTGCACACGTAATAACATAAAACATTGTGCGATATAGCTTCTTGAGGGTAAAAAGATGAAATTCTCTGCCTGTCATTTCCAGCTAGTTGAGTTTCTAACTTTTTATTTTGCGGTAGTAGATAGTAGTAGATTAGAGAAGTGTTATTGTTATTACAAACTACTCTACTCAGAGGAGAAGGACTCCATGGATAGGGAGCTTTAAGCAGTTATCTGCATTTTAGCCTAAACAAATGGATTTTGTAGCTATCTCCTCATTCACTGTACAACCTATGCTTTATGGGAACGTGGTGACAGGAAAGCTGACAGTATTCTTTAGTTGGACTGAAAGAAAACATGTTCTGTAATGGTATTCTCTGTAAAGGGTGAGAGTGTCAGAGAAAGAGAGGAGAAGCTTGTTCATCCTATTATTGGAGCTGGCCACTGGTAAGTCATGGCTATGTTTGAAGAGAGGGGAGGGGAAGGAAACAAGCATTTAAATAATGCCTACTATGTGTCAGGCAGCTGTGACTCGGTGGTTAAGAGCACTGGGTCTGGATGTGAAGACCTGAGCTCAAATCTAGCCTCACACACTTCCTAGCTATGTGACCTTGGGCAAGTCACTAAACCTCTGACAAAAGGGTTCCACTGGATCCAATGAAGAAGGAAACGGCAAATCACTCCAAGTATCCTTGCCAAGAAAACTCCATGGATATCTTTGATCCATAGGCTGATGAATCAGACACAGCAAGACTAAAAAATGTGTCAGGTACTATCCTAAGCACTTTATTATTATAAATATTATCTCATTTTAATAATTACCCTATTTGCTTCTCACAACTATCATAACCACTTTATCATTATAAATATCTCATTTTAATAAATATTATCTTATTTGCTTTTCACAATTGTCCTGAGCACTTTATTATTATAAATATTAAATCATTTTAATAAATATTACCTTATTAGCTTCTCATAACAACTCTAAGAAGTGCTTTTATGAACCCCATTTTACAGTTGAGGAGACTGAGGAAGACAGAAGTTAAGTGATTTGCCCAGGGCCACACAACTAATAAATATTTGAGCCAGGGGATTTGAACTGAGGTCTTGCTGACTCCAGACTCAGGACTCTATCTACTTCACCATCTTGTTGTCCTGGGTGAAGATGTTGTTGTTGTTCAGTCATGACCCCATTTGGGGTTTTCTTGGCAAAGATATTGGAGTGGTTTGCCCTCATTTTACAGATGAGTAAACTGAGGCAAACAGGGTTAAGTGACTTGACCAGGGTCACACAGCTAGTAAATGTCTGAGGCCAAATGGAACTAAGGAAGGTGAGTTCCCCTGACCCCAGGCTCACTACTCTATCACTGTAGCAACTCGCATCCTTGCCTGAAGATAAAATCTCCCACACATATATTTTTGTGGCTTTTGCTACACTAACTCAGAATAAGGTGAGAATTTCAGGAAGACCTGTGCAGGGTGACTCCATCCCTACTCTCCCTGCATACCTTCTCTTAAGCCTTTCTTAGCTATCCCATTTTTGGGGACAATACGACAGTAGATACAACTTACCCAGAAGAGCACTTCTACTTTTGCAGAAGTCACCTTGAGAGGCTGTAGCACATATTGAGTTCAAACCCAGCCTCAAATACAGGTTATGTGGCCCTGGACAAATCACTTAACCCTGTTTGCCTCAGTTTTCCCATTTGTAAAATAAGCTGGAGACGGAAATGGCAAATCACTCCAGTATGTTTGCCAAGAAAACCCTCCATTGAGGTGCCAAAGAATTGGATACAACAAAGAGGCTAAGAGTGAAATAATTCTAATAACTGATGATTTATAGTACTTTTAAGATTCTTAGAGTGATTTTGTCTTTTTTGATCCTGAGGACAGCTATGTGAATTAGGTGAAATTGGGATTGGATCTGTGAATACCTCCAGGTGAAGAATCCAATCTCTATCCATTCAGGTCAGCATCTGAGTGGCATACATTTTTGAAAATTGCCTTGGGCACTTGTCTAAGGTCTCCTAGGTAGTGAGGATATGTCAGTTTCTGGTTGGAGAACCAGCTTTCAAGCCACTCTACTGGTCTTTTAGGTATTAATTGTTCCATTAAGTATTATCGTAAGTGGGTATCTAGTGTGTGTTCAGGTATGCTTAGATGGTCTACCCCAGGAGTCATCTCCTAGTGGTGAGGCGTCCCATGATCCATATCTTTCTGGGGGCTAAGGCAACTTCCCCAGCCCCAGGTTTCCTCCTCCTAATCTTCTCTCTTCTCCCCATACTTCCCTTGAAGCTCTGGTGTGGGAAGAAGAAAGAAGGAAGTCTAATATTTGCCTCAGTTTCCTCATCTGTAAGACTGAGAATAGTCAGAGCTCCTACCTCCTGAGGTTGTCATGAGAATCAAATGAGAGAAGATAAATTCAGAGCTTTGGAAACCTTAGAGCAATTGTGTATAGCAAATGGCATTTGCTAGCTATTTCCTAGGATTTCTCTACTGGGGGACTTTCTTAAGCCAGGTCAAAGACTGGGTGGTAGAAAGGGGGTTGAAAAGATTGACTGGGCTGCCTTTTCTTGTTGCTTTGCCATAATGAGACTCAACTAAATATATCTCTGCATAACATTTCTTGATTTTCTTCCTCATTCTCCTCTGGTTCCAGTTTCTGACAGACCACAAGAACCAGACAGCCACTTTATTGCTACCTTTTATTGTGTGCTGCATTAATCTCTTTGTACCACTGTTTTACTCCTCTTTTGGACTGGTGGAAAAGTTTGAAATTCCTCGACATCAGGTCTTCGTTATCATTACCAGGTAATGCCACAATTCCTTTCCTCCCTGCTTAAAAGTGTGGCTTACATTAAGCAGAGGGGGAAGAAGGGATTATGGGATATCAGGTCCATTATCCATTATAATCTTACTTTTCTTGAAGGAACAAGGAGTAAAGAGCCTATATGTATTGCCCAAAAGCAATAGTATAACCTATATCAGACTATTTACCTCTGGTCTGGGAGAGGAAGGGAAGGGAAGGGAAAGGAAGGAAGGAGAGAATCTGAATTGTAAAATGTCAGAAAACAATTGCCAGAGGCAGCTAAGTGAATAGAGAGCCAGGGTTCAACTCTGGCCTCAGATTCCTAACTGTGTGATCCTAGGCAATTCATTTAACCCTAATTGCTTAGCCTTTGCCATTCTTCTCCACTGGAACCAATATATAGTGTTGGTTCTAAGATGGAAGGTAAGGGATTTTAAAAATTTTATTTCTATCAATTAAAAAATAATTTAAAAGTTAAAAAAAAACCCTACACCATAATGAATCCCACTACCACCCTACTTTTCTACAGTATGTCCTTAGACCAATGTTGGTGAACCTATGGCACATGTGCTAAAGGGGACTGCTTCCTCCCCATCTCCACAGGCACCTGAGGACATTTCTCACACGACCTGTCCCTCTCCCCAGCAGCCCAATGGGAGCGTTTCCTTCTTCCCCTATTTGGGGTAAGGTGGGAGGCTTACATGTGGCATGAGAGTTGCAGTTTGGATACTTAATCTCTAAAAGGTTCAGCATCACTGGCTTAGATTCATCAGGCTATAGAGATATTTGGCCTCTTCTTCAGTACAAAAGAGGTTAACTACCCAAACACCTGAGTTAAATCTCTAGATGAAGTATGGAAGGCTGGTCCTGGAGGACCAGAGAACAGAATTCAAATCCAACTTCAATACTTACATGAACTGGGCAAGACATTTAGCCTTTATCTGCTTCAGCTTCCTTGACTATAAAATGGTGATCATAATAGCACCTAACTCCCAGAGTTGTGAGGAGCAAACAGGATATTCCACTACCTTGGAACCAATATTTAGTATTGATTCTAAGACAGAAAGTATTTTTTTTTTAAAGTACTTCTTCCCTTTCTTCCTAATAGAAAAAAAAATGAAGAGTTTCCTGGGAGTAACAGAATAGTGGTGGCACTGAGAGACCTTGATGAGCTATTATTATTATAATCTAGTTGTAGGTATCACTAAGATTAATTTGCCTTGAATCAGGCACAAACCCCTCTAGACCACAGCTTTTAAGAACTGATCATCAGAGTGGAAATGAAGAAGTTCCAGGACTTTTCTCCTGTCTTCTTGCCCATAAAAGTTTCATGATTATGACGGGGAATGCTATCCACTGCCAGAGAAAGAACTGTTATAGTTGGATGGATGCAGACAAAAGCATCCTATCTTTCCCATCAGTGTATTTATGGTTTCATTTTGGAGTTTTGCTTTTCTATGAGAGTGCTCTTACAACAATGACCAATATGGAGTGTGTCTTACATGATACTAAAAATAAAATTTAAAAGAACATAATAAAATATAAAATTTAAAAAAGTTTCACAATTGTTCCATCGTTTTTTTTACCAGACCTGTTATTTTCATGATATATGGAACTTGTTTTGTTTTTTAAACCCTTTCTGTCTTAGTATTAATTCTAAGGCAGAAGAGTAGTAAGAGCTAAGCAATTTGGGTTAATTGCTCAGGGTCATACAGCTAGGGGAGGATCTGAGGCCAAATTTGAACCCAGTTCCTTCTGACTCTAAGCCTGGCTCTCTACCCACTGTGTTACATAGCTGTCTGATGTATAATAATTAAAAAATGATAATTTTATAAGAAATTATAAAGAATACTTAATAAGGAAATATAAATGTCAGAAGTGGGACTTGAACTCCTATCTTTATGGTTTTGGGAACAGCTTTGTAGCCACTATGCCTGCCCTATAGGTATTAATTGTTCCTACAATCAGTTAAAACCAATATCTACTTATATGTTGTTAGTGTTAGAGAATTGCCCAAACTCTGAGAGGTTGAGTTGCCGAGGGTCACAGCCACTAAGTGTCAGATGTTGAACTTAAGTCCACATCTTCTTGAAACTGTTTTGGGCATTTTGATGGGATTGTGTAACCTTTCTTCCCCATAAGACCCAGTTACTTGTCCCTTTCATTTCTCCAAGGACAGGGGAATTAGAAACTACCCAGTCTTGTTAGTGCTGGCTTCCTAACATTACTAGTTCTGGTCATAAGTACACACAGTGTCCTTTGTTCTGTTTGAATTGTGGGAGAATGGAACATTCAAATTTGGCATACTTGGGGAAAATAATGAACATGACCCAAAGATTTGGTTCCTTTCATGTTCTTCCTCTATTAGCTGTCTGCCAACATTCAATAACTCCCTTAGGTCAAAAACAATTTGGAAAGGTTGCAAAGTTCTCAGAACTCTCTTTTTTTTCCTATTTTTTTAAGACAACAAATTTTTATTGGTAATGTAGGAATAGGATTATAGAGAGTTGAATTTTGATAAGAGCAAGTTTGAAAGGATTGGAAATTATCTCCAAAGTGCTGGGCTCTAGCCAGGAACCCTGGAGAGAATTCTAGAATGCACAGAGCTGAAGAAGGAGTTCAAAGGAGAAAGTGCCACTTCCTGTTCCTGAGCTTTCCTGGGCCACCTACCTTAACCTGTGTGTGGAAGTTCAGAGGTTCCTTTTCAAACTGGAGGGCTTCTTAAGGAAGATCTAGTCATACCTGCGTTTACCAACTTGTCTGAAGTTTTATCAGAAGATCCTGTCTGCTGGGCTCTGGGATTTTTACCTCAGGGTCAGACCCAGCTTTGGGTGGACTCCGCCATCTTGAGACCACTCTTAGTAAATTTTTGAGGCAACTTCTTAGAGAAACAACTAAACTAAAGACTGAGGATTATAGCCAGGTAGTTTAGTGAGCTTTGGGGGAAAACGTAGCTAGAAACAGGGAGCTGGTAGCCTAGCTGGAAGAACAGAAGCATCCATCTAGATTGGTTGGGTGAGGTATAAGAAATTAGAGTCAGGGGATCCTTTTGTTTAATCCTCACAGTCTACCTCGATTTCTAATAAATATAGATACTGTTTTCTTATAACATAGTCTCCAAGGCTTTTATACACACTGGTCAAGTGGAGGGAAGTGAACTTTGCTTCTTTTCACCAAAAGGGAATTATGATACTTATCAACAGCCAAATAAGTATCCAAACCAGTTCCCTAGTGTGGATAACACCATCTATCCACATTATTCCTTCAATTAGGGACATTATTTCTTCAGTTTTATTTTAACACAGCAGACAAATGGTAACACCCAAGCAAAATGCTTCTATAAGACAATTAAGCCAAAGAACACAAAAGAATTATTGTGACGGATTTTATATACCACTTTATAGATTTATAATATATTATTTGTTGAAAGATGAGAGTCCTGTGTATTATGTGTTTTAGGCTAATAGTCAACTAACAATGATTAAGCAATCACTATGTGCAAGGTATTGTGTACATTTTATAATTAAAGAGAACACCTGAATTGGTGGGGTCAATAGTCCAAGAGCTATGTGGCTCAGTGGATAGAGAGCCAGAGCCAGACAGGAGGTCCTGGGTTCAAATATGGCTTTAGATACTTCCTGATTGTGTGACTCTGGGCACTTTGTCACTTAATCCAAGTTGCCTTCCTCTTCTGCTTTAGAACTAAGACTTCAAAAAAAATGATTGTTTTCTCTTTTGTAATTTAGGAATATTTTCCTGAAAATATCCATCATTGGGATTCTTTGTTATTATTGGCTCAATGCTGTGGCAATTTCCAAGAAAGAGGTGAGACTTTAAACTCTCTTGCCTGATTTTGTGTTCTAATCTTAGGCCTTTGGTGACTAGGCAGGAAATGAGTCTTCCAGCATTTACATAAATTAAAAAGCATTTATTAATGCTTTTATGATCAGCCACCTAAACTACAACCCTGATAAGATGATCATCCCCATTGAAAGGGCACTTTGTTCTCTACTTTCCTCTAATCGTCTTCATTTCAAGTCAACTCAAGGAATTATTTTTGTTTAGGCTTTTTTCAATTGATTACCATCAATTTTCAATGATCTACCCTAACTAGAGTTAAAGATAGAGTAGATAATTTACGTATAAATCTCTAAATTTATTTTGACTACTTAACTAATTAAATGCTATTCTTTCCACATCTGCTCACAATTGTTTGGACTTTCATGTTTCATTCCCCTTCACTGTCTTCTGGAGGAGGTTTTAATGAACTGGGCATTTTGTCCCATCTCAGGGAAGAGAGGGAGCTCAGGGACTTGCATAATTTTACCAAGTACATAATCAGCCCCAAGTCATTTAGGAAGATCCCTAGAGTGAACCATGTCCTTGAAACTGGTTTATCAAGTGCCTTCTTCCTCATCTCAAAATGTGAAGTGAATAGAAATAGATAGATAGATGGACAGAAAGATGATAGATAGATAGATAGATAGATAGATAGATAGATAGATAGATAGATAGATAGATGGATGGATAGATAGATGGATGGATAGATAGATGGATAGATAGATAGATAGATAGATAGATAGATAGATGGATAGATAGATAGATAGATAGATAGATAGATAGATAGATAGATAGATAGATAGACAGAGACAGAGATAGAGATAGAAATAGAGATAGATAGATGATTAATAGATAGATGGATGGATGGATGGATGGATAGACAGACAGACCAACAGACACAGATAGATACAGAGATTATAGATAGATAGATAGATAGATAGATAGATAGATAGATAGATAGATAGATAGATGGATGGATAGATAGATGGATGGATAGATAGATGGATAGATAGATAGATAGATAGATAGATAGATAGATGGATAGATAGATAGATAGATAGATAGATAGATAGATAGATAGATAGATAGACAGAGACAGAGATAGAGATAGAAATAGAGATAGATAGATGATTAATAGATAGATGGATGGATGGATGGATGGATAGACAGACAGACCAACAGACACAGATAGATACAGAGATTATAGATAGATAGATAGATAGATAGATAGATAGATAGATAGATAGATAGATAGAGACAGAGATGGAGACAGAGATAGAGATAGAAACAGAGATAGGTAGATGATTAATAGATAGATGGATGGATGGATGGATGGATGGATAGACAAACAGACCGACAGACACAAATAGACAGAGATTAACAGACATAGATAAATCTATAGAAAGATAGGCTATACGATCACCCTAACAAAACAACCATGGTCAAAAACATCTTTAGAGCTTGGTTGGAACTGCTTCTAGGACAATTATTTAAGTCTTTTTTTTTTTTAAATAAACTTTTACCTTCTGTCTTGGAATCAATACTGTGTATTGAGTGGTTAGGGCTAGGCAATGGGGGTTAAGTGATTTGCCCAGGGTCACACAGCTGGGAAGTATCTGTGAGATCAGATTTGAACCCAGGACTTCCCATCTCTAGGCCTGACTCTCAATTCACTGAGCTACACAGCTGCCCCCTATTTTTTAAGTCTTGCTAGGAGATGTTTCATTAATGCAGAATAATGCTTCATTTAAGACTAGAAACATGTTTCTTTATTTTGATCCTCTGCCCAAGAATGGGGGTGGGAGGGGTGAAGAAGGGGAGGGGGTGAGATGATGGTCATCTGAGAATACATAGTCCTGACTCAGTCTGGTTTTGAGAAAACTTGGGTCAGCAAGAGGGAAAATGAATACTGAAATGCACAAAGAACCAGTGCCTGAAATCACAAGGAAGTAACTGTGTCCAAGGCAAACTGGCTAAATGCAAAGAATATGGGTCAAAACAGTGTTAGCCTCATAGCATATTCTGTTTGCTGGAGTAGTAAACTCGATATAGCTTCTCACCTCTTTTCCAGGGCATAAGCCAGGTTGAGTCCTGACAGACTCCACTTGCCCCCCCCCCCTTTTTTTAAACCAGATTTTGCTCCTGACAGTTTTTGGACAGAAAAAAAATTAATTCAACCTTAAAGGAAGGTATTTACCAGGATTGAAGATTCTTCAAAAGATATGCCATAGGCTCTCAAAACAGGTCCTAAGGAAGTGCCTTTTTCTATATATATATTCCTCATGTATAAGTGCCTGTCCTCTCAGGTTGCCTTGCAAAAGGGTCAGTCCTCTTTGTTGTCATATCTCAAAAGAAGAGAAGTCTTCCTTTCTTGGATAGTCTTAAGGACCGACAGAGAAGGCAGGCAGGAAGGGGAAGGATGAAAACATCCTGGAAAGCCTTCTCTCCTTACCTAAGTTAATGAGACAAAGGCCCTGTGTCAAAAATAAAAATGTAGGAGCTTCTACCTGCACACCTCCGCTCCATTTAGTCACAGAAAGCAAGACCCAAATGGCTAGACAAGCTAAGGTATATATGATTGAGGGCAGAGTTGAACAGAGATTATTTTGGAGCACAGATTGCAGCTGAGAAGTACAGGTCTGAGTTGGGGAGAGACAGGACCTGGAAATGTTGGAAAGAGGAAAGACTAGAGGAGAGTGGAAAGTCACTGAAGAGAATTTTCCTCAGTTTTCCTGAAGATTGGGGTACTGTGAGGCTGTGAATACTGTACTTACTGGTTTCCATTTGTGTCCCAAAACAGCACTTTGGAAGAAAATTAATAAACATATTTCTCAGTTACATTTTAATCCACGCTGGCCCAAGTTGGGAGTGTTGCCCAGTGTCTGATACCTCTGGCCAAGACAACTGCAGGAGGCCAGATGTTGGATTTATTTTGTAATTTTGTAATAAAAATATTTCTCTGTTTGCTTTTTAGTGCTGGGAAACACTTGTTGGACAGGATATCTACCGACTCCTTATGATGAATTTTGTGTTTACTTTATTTGATTCCTTTTGTGGGGAGTTTTTGAGAAGGTAAATCTGTATTTGTTGTTGGAAATGGGAGATGGAAATAGAAACCCAGTGGACCATGGAAATGAATCACAAAATAAATGCTTCCTTACACTCCTAAAAGCACACACTGAAATCTTTATATTTCTCTTTTGTTTTCTTTCCCCTCCTTTGTTAATTAAACACATTTGCTTATTTGTTCTTAATCTATTTAGTAATCCTGATACTGTAAATGCTTCATCACAAGAAGTTTGTTTCCATCATAGGTGTACTTAAATGCTCTCTCTTCTCTCTCTCTCTCTCTCTCTCTCTCTCTCTCTCTCTCTCTCTCTCTCTCTCTCTCTCTCTCTCTCTCTCTCTTCTTTCCTCCCTTCCTTTTTCTCTTTTTTCCTTTCTCTTTCTTCCTTTCTTCCTTTTTCTCTTTTTTCATTTCTTTCTTTCTTTCTTTCTTTCTTTCTTTCTTTCTTTCTTTCTTTCTTTCTTTCTTTCTTTCTTTCTTTCTTTCTTTCTTTCTTTCTTTCTTTCTTTCTTTCTTTCTTTCTTTCTTTCTTTTTTTCTTTCTTTCTTTCTTTCTTTCTTTCTTTCTTTCTTTCTTTCTTCCTTCCTTCCTTCCTTCCTTCCTTCCTTCCTTCCTTCCTTCCTTCCTTCCTTCCTTCCTTCCTTCCTTTCTTTCTTTCTTTCTTTCTTTCTTTCTTTCTTTCTTTCTTTCTTTCTTTCTTTCTTTCTTTCTTTCTTTCTTTCTTTCTTTCTTTCTTTCTTTCTTTCTTTCTTTCTTTCTTTCTTTCTTTCTTTCTTTCTTTCTTTCTTTCTTTCTTTCTTTCTTTCTTTCTTTCTTCTTCCTTCCTTCCTTCCTTCCTTCCTTCCTTCCTTCCTTCCTTCCTTCCTTCCTTCCTTCCTTCCTTCCTTCCTTCCTTCCTTCCTTCCCTACCTTCTGCATTAGAATCAACACTGTGTATCTGTTCCAAGGCAGAAGAGATACAAGGGCTAGGCAAAGGGGTTAAGTGATTTGCCTGTTTCTAACTGAATTTTAGATCCAATTGTTAATTTTTCAGTGTGAATATCTTTTAAAAACCTTTCTATCTCAACATCCAGTACTGTGTTTTGGTTCCAAGGCAGTGGAGCAATGTGAATATTTTTACACCCCAGAAATCAGCAGTTGCTACAAGTTGGGGCTTGACTTATTGTGTAGTGGATTTCTAGACTTAATAATATGTTGACATGAAGATCACACTTAAATGTATGTGTTCATATATTTTCTTTTTGTTTCCTTTTCCATGACAGCCTGGTTGTTAAGTTTTTACCCTGGTTTCAATCAATCATAGGATTTGAGTCAGAGATATAGAGCTGGCAGCAACCTCAGAGGCATTCTGGTCTAACCCTTTCATTTTATTGAAGGGGAAACTAAGGCCACAGGAAGTAAACTGACTTGCCCAAGACTACACAATTCATACTCATCGTGGATGGGATTTGAAACCAGAATCAATGCTCTACCTCCATCTAGAAATAACTTTGTATTTTAAAGACTATGAACTATCTCCCTTCCTAGACATGCTGTAGTTTATGCCAAGATATACAGCTATAGAGGACCTAGAGCTTACCATGAATGATTGACCTAATCCAGTGTTGGCAAATTCAAATAGAAATGGGGGGGCCATTTACATCAGGATCTCTGTATGCCATATATTAATTTTAAAAACTACCTATTAACATATCTATATTCTATTGCCTGGGCAGCTAAGTGACTCATTGGATTGAGTGCTGGGTCTGGAGTCAGGAAGACCCATCTTCATGAGTTCAAATCCAGTCTCATAGACTAATTGTGTGACACTGGACAAGTCATTTAACTCTGTTTGCCTCAGTTTCCTCATCTATAAAATGAGCTGGAGAAAGAAATGGCAAACCATCCCAGTATCTCTGCCAAGAAAGTCCAAAATGGAATCATGGAGAGTTGGACACAACTAAAAAATGACTTTTATTCTATTGCATTTTTCTTTACTTTGTTAAATATTTCTCAATTACATTTAAATCCAGTGTGGCCCAACCCAGGAGTGTTACTCAGTATGTCTGATACTTCTGGGCAAGACAACCTCAGGAGGCCAGATTTATTGTGTATCTGAAAAGAGTCATGAGAGGCCACTTGTCCATCTGCATATGATAAAGAAGAAGAATACCCCAATCTAGAATGTGGAACTGTGGGGAAAGAGGGAAGGAAGCAGCCCTGGTTTTGCAGTTAGGAGATCCACATTTTACTTCTAGGTTTGATCAGAAATACTAATGTCTATCCTGCCTACCTCATGGATTTGACATGAGACAAAAATAAGATTTTAGGTAGAGAGAACTCTTAAAAGGATTCTAAAAGTCTAAGGTGGTGGTCCCAACTTTGTAAAAGGGGAAAAATTAACATGCCCATTTTCAAAGGAGGTTAATTTGTTAATAGGATAAAATAGTATCATGAGCAAAAGAAGATATGACTGAGGAAATAAAAGTTCAATCTTCTGAGTAAATACATTTATTAAGCAATGTATGCCAATTGCCTAAGAATTCGGGACCAGGCTCCTTCCTCCTCTTAGGGCTGGAACCCAAATGCAAGGGAAGATGGATTGTTCTACATTAAAAATAATTAATCAAACAAGACCAATGAATTAAAAGGAAACAAAACAACAACTGACAATCTGATTTCTAGTTGGAGGAAGAAAGTTTCCCAGCCACACAAGGATTGTTCAAACAATACAATAAAGTTTTCCCCAAATTCCAACAATTGATTAAAATTTTCTTACAGAATAAAAATTGAACTAGACCCATAATTTAACAGAGAGGGAACCAAGCTAGCTCCAGAATCGAGTCACAGGATGGAGTCAGTTGCCTCAATTAACCACTTGCTAGCCTAAACCCCTCAATTTTCTCACAATAGGAGGGTATAACTTTTTTTAACTCTGTCTTCCACCTTAGTATCAATTCTAAAAAGGTATAACTCTTTAAAGACACATACACACAAATATAATGTTATATGTATAAATTACATGTACACAGAATATATTTATACATATGTTATATATAATCTTGGTATGAGTTACTTTGCCTGGTTCTATCCACAACTATGTCTTTTTTTTTTAATTAAAACCCTTACCTTCCATCTAGGAGTCAATACTATGTATTGGTTCCAAGGCAGAAGAGTGGTAAGGGCTAGGCAATTGGGGTCAAGTGACTTGCCCAGGGTCACACAGCTAGGAAGTGGCTGAGGCCAGATTTGAACCTATGCCTTTTTTAAAAGCACATTGATCCATTATGTATTTGAAGTTTAGACAAAATGTTCCTGTTGACAGTTTTTATTAAATGTTCATTAAGTGAAAAGCACACAGTGCATAGTACAAAGGTACTGTGATAAAATGGTTTTTTAAAAAACAGATCTTTGTCCTTCTCTAGTAAACCCAGAACTTCATTAAAAAGATAGAAATCTATCTAGCTTTCAGAGTACAAATTTTTACTAGATTTTGAACTCAGATTCTGGAAGGGGTTTGGTAACCAGTTTTAAGATGTAGGAACATGGGGAATGTAGGAAAACTCTATGGAATCAAATACCACTAACTCTGAAGTTAGGAAAAAGTGTCCCATCGTTGGACTAGAACTTTGGGAATGGGAGGAAGGATTTCTAAGTAAATAGGAAGAATATTTAGCCTGCTTAGGAAAAGGAACCTTTTAGTATTTTTTAAAAAGCATTTTATTTAGCACTTTGCCTTGACAATTTAGAAGGTCTTTTCCTTAAAATGCCACACTTTTACTGTGTTTATAAACCTAGCATCAAAATTTTAGAGCTTGGAGAGACACAAGAGGCCATCTAATCCAATTCCCTCACTTTACAGATAAGGAAACTGAGGCAGAGAGAAGTTTAAGTGACTTTTCCAGGAAAGAAAGGAAGGAAATAAACATTTATTAAGCCCCTACTATGTGCCAGGCACTGTGCTAAGTGCTTTATAAATATTATCTCATTTGATCCACACAACAACCCTGGGAGGTAGGTGATATTATTATCCTCATTTTATAGTTGAGAGAAACAGAGGTTAAGTGACTTGCCCCAGGTCATACAGCTATTAAGTGTCTGAAATGGGATTTGAACTCAAATCTTCCTGCCTCCAGACCCTGCATGCTATCCACTGCATTGCCTAGCTGCTGAGATCATAGAACTAATGAGTACCCGAGGCAGGATTTGAACACAGGTCTTCTTGACTTTTAAGTCCAGCACTTGCTTCTAACATGAGAAAACAGTAAAATTATATCTTCCACACATCCCATCATACATGTTTAACTAATTTATGCAGGATTTTCTGCCTTTATTCCAAATTAGTTGAGATGATCCTGTGTGGTGTCCATGGGCTCTCTTTCTTTTTTTTCTTCTTGGAATTTCTGGACCCTTGTAGATTCTCAATTTTGTCATTTTGCAGAATCATTGGGACTAAATTAATTAAAAGCCTTGGTGTGCCGGAGTTTGACATTGCCAGGAATGTTTTGGAACTGATCTACACACAGACCCTGCTGTGGTAAGTATAAGGAGGAGGCATCTTTAGACCAAGAGCAAAACATATATATATACCTTAGAGGAACGTGATGTCAAAACTGGAACATGCGAGGGCAGCTAGATCACACAATAGATAGAGAGCCAGACCTGGAGATGGGAGATCCTGGACTCAAATCTGACCCTAGACAATTCACTTAACCCCCCATTGCTTAGCCCTTCCCCCTCTTCTGCCCTGGAACATAGCATTGATTCTAAGATGGTAGGTAAGGATTTTAAAAAAAAATCCATTATGGCATCACCAATGAGTAACTTATGAGTTGTAACTTCTCAGAGTTGGAAGGGGCCTTAGAGGTCATCTGATATAGCCTGAAGTTGGAATTTTGTTTGTAACATTTCTGACAAACGTTCAACCAATCTCTACTGGAATATCTCCCAAAGTGAAGTTATTTCTCAAGATAGCTGCATTCCATTTTGGGTCTGCTCATTGTTGAGATTTTTTCTCATGCCCAACCAGGATCTGCCTTTTAGCAACTTTCCATTTATTCTTCCTAGTCTTACCTTCTGAGGCCAGATGAAAAAAAAATCAATCCACAAGAATTAATTGAATGCCTGCTATATGCCAGGTATTGTGCGAGGTACAAATATAGACCTTCCATATGACTGATAGCAGGTTCCCCCTAAATCTTCTCATCTCTAGACTTCCCATACATTCTAATTTTTGACAATTGAAGTGATTTTTTGGCTTCTAGATGGAAGTGGAACTGCTACTAGATATTGAGAACCATTTTATGGATCACTTTCCCCTGCTGTTACCTCAACATGGTATTTTAGTGGGCAGATGGGTTGCGTAGTGGAAAGAGCTCCAGGTCTGGAATCAGGAAGACCTGAATTCATTACCAGCCATAAACACTTACTAGCTGAGATCCTGGGCAAGTCTCTCAACCCTGTTAGCTTCAGTTTCCTCAACTGTCAAATGAGCTGTAGAAGGAAACGACAAACCACTCCAGTATCTTAGCCAGGAAAACCCTGACAGTGGTCAGGAACTACACAACTGAAAAATGACTGAACAAAAATGGAATTTTAGGCACTTTCTACTAAAAGGGAATTGTTTACTGATTTGGTTTCCAGGCTTGAGAAAGTTGGGAAGACTTTGGTTTAAATTCTAATGTAGATGCCTAATCTTGGACAAGTCAGTTAAACACTCTGATCTTGTTTCTTTATTTTTTAATGGCAATAATAACAGCACCTAGTAGGTTATTATGAGGCTCAAATGAGATGATGTACATAAAACATTTTATAAACCTTAAAGTGCTATATTATTATACTATTCTAAATATATTATTGCGGGATATGCTATGTGAAAGCAGTGGCTGTCTCTTTGCAGGATTGGCATATTCTTCTCCCCTCTACTGCCCTTCATTCACATGATCACCCTCTTCATCATGTTTCATATCAAAAAAGTGAGTAATGTGTTGGGACCACCAGGGAAAGCAAGCATGGCTTAGTATTGTGGTTGAGGAAGGAGGGAAAGGAATCTCCCCAAACTACATCTGTTTGAGTGTTGGAGAGAAGAGGGTGGTGGCAAGGAGAGGTCATGGGGCACCAAAAGTTGAGGCTCAAAAGACACACAGAAGAATTGATGGGCAATTGGATTACTCTTCCTTCAGATCAGCTTAATGATGAACTGTCAGCCTCCAAGCAAAGCCTGGCGTGCTTCTCAGATGATGACTCTTTTTATCTTCCTCCTGTTTTTCCCATCTTTTACTGGAGTGCTATGTGTCCTAGCCATCACTGTCTGGAGGTAAAAGCTGACTCTGTGATAATGGGTGTTTAATGATTACATTTGGGGATGAGTTGGGGTGGGAGTGAGGGAAGGAATCTAAGTAATGCTAGTGTCCTTATTAACTGCAATTTAAATATTTCAGTAACAGTTGTGTATGTGGGATTTTTTTTTTTTAAATCAGGCTCATCAAGAGAAAGAACTGTGGGAGTAGAAACACAGAAGAAAAACATGACTTTTCATTTGTTTACATGGCTATATGATTTGGGGTTTTGGTTTTAAAAGATTGCTTTATTGCAAAAATGAATAATATGGAAATAGACATAAGTGATAATATTTGTATAACCCAGTGGAAGGGTTTATTGGATCTGGGAGGGGGGAGGGAAGAGAGAAGGAAAAGAAAATGAATCATGGAAACAGAAAAATTTATTTTTTTTTTAATCAAGCTTTAGTGCCAGCTGGGTGGCACAGTGAAAAGAGTGAGCACCAGACCCGGAGTAAGGAGGACCTGGGTTCAAACCTAACCTCAGACATTTTCTAACTGTGTGATCTTGGGAAAATCACTTAAACCCAATTGCCTGGTCCTTGCCATTCTTCTGTCTTAGAAATGATATTAGGAAACAGATGGTATTTTTATTTAAAAAATTTTTAAATCACATTCATGATTTCATTTGTTTAGGGAACTCTTAGTAAGTCAACTTCAACCTGCCTCCATATTTCAATTTGCAATCTTGGAGAATAGTCTGGAACAGTAAGAAATTAAGTGACTTGCCAGTACATGTCAGAAGCAAGATTTAAACCCAGGGTTTCCTGATTCTGAGGCCAATTCTCTACACACTATATCAAGCTTCCTCTCATAATAATTTTTTCAAGGCTAAGGAAGAAAAGAAAAATTTTTTTTCATTTCAGTCATGTCGACTCTTCATGACCCCATTTGGGGTTTTCTTGGCAAAGACACTGGAGTGGTTTGCCATATCCTTCTCCAGCTCATTTTACAGATGAGAAAGCTGAGGCAAACAGGATGAAGTGACTTGCCCAAGATCACACAGCTAGTGTCTGAGGTCTAGTTTGAACTAGTCTCCTGACTTCAAGACCCAGAGCTCTAACCACTTGACCACCTAGATACCCCTCATCTACTAATTAATTTTTGAAATTAATTTCATTTAATTAATTAAAATTTTAAGTGACCTGCAAAAACTTTCAACACCAAAGTTTTAAGAACTTTATACCTCAGATGGTATCAGAATTATTGCCACGTGACTCTAGGATAACTGGCAGTCTTAGGACTAAATTTCTTTCAGTCAAGCTCCAAGAGTTTATTCACATTGATTTCTCATAATTTGGTAAAAAGAAGCTGAGGGAGTGGGATACTATAGGAAATGCATTTAGGGCTTGGGGCATCAGTATTTTTACCCTCAACGGATTACACCAAAAGTGTGAGCAGAACAATTTATTTTATTTATTTAATTTTATTTATTTAATTTTTTTTGTTACAATACTCACTTTATTTCCCTCCCTCCCTCCCCTCCACCTGCCCTTCCCGCCGCTGACGTGCAGAGCAGAACAATTTATACTAATATCAGTATTATAAAAAATGAACTTGTGGGTAGACTTTTTTTTTAAGCCCTTACCTTCCATCTTGGAGTCAATACTGTGTATTGGCTCCAAGGCAGAAGAGTGGTAAGGGCTAGGCAATGGGGGTTAAGTGACTTGCCCAGGGTCACACAGCTGTCTGAGGTCAGATTTGAACCTTGGACCTCTCATCTCTAGACCAGGCTCTCAATCCACTGAGCCACCCAGCTGCTGCCCAATTTTTGGTGGACTTTTATAAACTAAGGAAGAAAGAAATGAGCAAAGCTAAGGGAATAATTTACACAATGAGAACAACACTATAAAAACAAGCACTTTGAATGCTGCTAGAGTTATGGTCATTGCAGTGACCATTCATGATTCCAGAGGACTGATAATGAAGCACCTTATCCATTACAAAAAGGCAATGGGTTTAGGATGGGAATTGAGCTATAAATATTTTGAGGTACAGCCTTTGGGGGAATTTCTTTTGCTTGACCATAAATATTCATTATAAGAAATTTGTTTTTTGAGGTTTTTTCCCACTCCCAGCAGATTGGGAGTTGGGAAAGTGAGGAAATAGGTTTCTGTTAATTAAAAAATAATAATAAAGAGATAAAGGGGTTGAGGGAACTACAGATATGAAATGTTGCACGTACTTTCAGATGAGGTCAGTATGTTATTAGTTTTACTTAACTGTTTTGCTTTGTTATAAAAGGGGGAATAATCCATAAACATCTGTAATGGGAAAACAAAAGACATCAATAAAACTTAAAATGAGGGGCAGTTGGGTGGCTCAGTAGATTGAAAGCCAGGCCCAGAGATGGGAGGTCCTAGGTTCAAATCTGGCCTCAGACACTTCCTAGCTGTGTGACCCTGGGCAAGTCACTTGACCCCCATTGCCTAGCCCTTAACACTCTTCTGCTTTGGAACCCATACACAGTATTGATTCCAAGATAGAAGGTAAGGGTTTAAAAAAAAAAAACTTATGATACTCATTTTACCGTTGAGGAAACTGAGCAGATGGAGATTAAGAGACTTGTTCAAGGTCACACAGTACACAGCTGGTAACAACCAAGGCCACATCTAAACTCAGGTCTTCTTGACTCTGGCCCAGTACTCTATCTAGCCAGTCTCAGTTGAGAGGGGAGGAATACTTTAAATATTAGTTTTTATTAGGAGAATTCTCAACCTTTGTTTTATTTGTTTTTTTATTTGTTATTTTATTATTTAAAATAACTATTTATTATTTTATTAATTGTTTATTATTAATTAATATATTATTTATTATATTCAATTAATAAAATATTTTATTTATTTGTTTTATTAGAAGAATTCTCAACTTTTGTAACTGTTATTTGTATAAGTCCATGGCTGAGAAATCTCTTTGATTGAAAAGTCAAATGACCTATATATAATGATGACATTACAACAACAAGATAATAATGACAAAAGTAAGAGCAAAGAGAAAACAGTCATTTTAGAAGCAAAAATATCTTATTTTCCTTTTCTGCTCAGGTTGAAGCCTTCGGATAACTGTGGTCCTTTCCAAGGTCTCCCTTCCATCATCCATGCCATCTACGGATGGATTGAGATACTCAGCAGCAAACCTGGCTACTTATGGGTGGTGTGGATTTATCGGAATCTCATCGGAAGTGTGCATTTCTTCTTCATCCTCACTGTCATTGTCCTGTAAGTGGGATAATGAAGGGAGACAAGGGGAAGAAATGTAAGGCTTTGGGGATAGGCCTGGGGGGGAGGCAGAGGGGAGAAGAAGCAGCTCACTGGAGACACCTTAAGGCACCAGCACCCTTGAGTTTAGTGGGAAAAGCAAAGGACCAGGCATCAGGAGAAGGGCTTCTCATCTCAACGATTCCCCTGCTTAATTTTATGACCATAAGTAAATGATTGAACATTTCTATGCTTCAGAAATGGAAATGTCTATTTCTTCTTTATTTTGTTATTGTTTAGTGGTGCGGTCATGTCTGACGCTTGATGATCCTATGGATCATAGTCATGCCAAATACTGTCCGTGGAGTTTCCTTGGCAAGGATCCTGGAGTGGTTTGCCATTTCCTTCTCCAGTGGATTAAGGCAAAAAAAGAAGAGAAGTGATTTGCCCAGGTTCACAACTAGTGTCTGAGGACAGACTTGAGTGAGGGTCTTCTTTACTCTAGACTCACTGAGTTCCCTAGCTGCCTCCTAAGCAGTGGGTAAGTGACTTGCCCAGGGTCACACAGCTAGTGAGTGCCTGAAGCTAAATTTGAACTTGGATCCCCCCTACTCCAGGCCCAGTGCTCTCTATCCACTGATCCATCTAGCTCTGTTCTTAAAAGGAATGGAAGTAATACTGCCAAACCTATCCAACTCTTTAAAGGATGGACAGAATGAGATCCTGGAATTCCTGGGAAGTACTTCGAAAAGTTAAACATGCAGTACAAATCCCAGGGTGTTTTTTGCTTGTTGTTGTTGCTATTATTAATGAGGTATCATTATGGCTTGGTATTAGAGCAATTCAAATCAGATAATATCTGCAAAGCACTTTGCAAACCTTCAAGTATTATAACTTTGAGGGATTATTGTCGTTATTGACACAGGAGAGAACTTGGTTTCTATAGAGTCCCCTTTAAGAGCCCATTGCTTTTTAAAACGTGTTTTATTGGTTTTACGAGATAGCACATGTATAACCCAGATCAAATTGCTTATCAGCTCCAGGAAGGGAGGTCATTTGGATCATATAACTTCAGAAAACTTAGTTAGAAAATTGTCATTTTATGTAATTGGTAAAATAAAATATCTATATGAAAGCAAAAAAAAGAGGTGGGTTATTGGGGAAACAGGTAGCACAGTGGATAGTGCCGGATCTGGAGTTAGAAAGACCTGGGTTCAACCTGGCCTCAGACACCTCCTAGTGTGTGACTTTGGGCAGCTTACCCCTGTTTGCCTTAGTTCTTTTATCTGCCATCTGAGCCGGAGAAGGAAATGGCATACCACTCCAATATCTTTGCCAAGAAAACCCCAAACGGGTGGGATCACAAAGAGTCAGACACAACTTAAATGACTAACAACAGGACAAGAATACCTATAGAAGTCCTGTTTTCCCCTGTTCATCTGTACAATATAGGGGCAACCCTAGCATGGGAGGGAGGGGAAGACATTGTCCTCTTTGGAGGTAGGAGCTGCATGGCTGTCCTGCCTCCAGGACTCATTTGTTCTTCCTTCTTGCCTTTGTTAGCAAAATAGCCCAGAACCTGCCTGAATTATTTGCCTGTTCTTGTTTTCTTCTTTTGTTTAAGGATTATCACATACCTTTACTGGCAGATAATCGAGGGAAGAAAGATCATGATCAAACTTCTACATGAACAGATCATCAATGCAAGTTTCTTACTATTCTGGTTATCTTTTTCTCTTTTCAACTTGAGAATGGTCAGAGAAGTTTTCTATGGGTCTCATGGGGCTCCAGCTAAAGCAGGAGCCCTTAAACTCTATTTGTTTATGAACTGTATTTCAGGAAAATTGGTTTCTTTTATAATCTCATGTATTTTATGCATTTAAAAAATTATCCAGAGAAGGAGCCCATAGATTTTAGTAGATTGCCAAAGAGGTCCATGAAAGAAAGAAGTGTCTGTGCTAAAAATCTGAAGAGCTAATAAATGTTTCTAGTGGAGACAGAGAAAAAAAATGTGATTCCCTAATTATAAATGTCATAGGGGTTCTCAATGGACTAAAATTCTGCATAGTAAAGGTTAGCCTACTGATGCACTGTGGTTTGATAGTAATGCATGCCAGCATTATCGTACGGCTGTCATTGCTGGGAATAAGTTTCTATGTAGTGAGAGGTTTTAGTAAATCATAGTGGAATAGACTTGAATCTAAATCACCTGAGTGATGAAACTCAACAGAATTTGGGTTACTCTAGACAGCAATGGAGCAAGGGCTGGCCCCACACATGCATGAGTAGGTATAGCTGCTTAGAATCATAGAATCTTAACATCTGAGTCTCCAAGGTTACTCAGTACAACCCATACATGAATTATGAATCTCATCTTCAATCGTTGTTTGGTAGAGCAATCCTCAAAGAGTATCTCTTGTCCACAGTGTCTCTTGGCCTGAAAACTATACCGTGAGAGTCACTGATCACCTGGGCAGGGCATTGTGGCCAGGCTTAGTTAAAATACACATATATTAATACTGGGAAGAAGTTTTCCTGGACCTATTCTCTCGGCACAGTTTACTTTATTAATATAACTAGTTGATACCTTGTGCTCTTGGAGAGGTAAAATAGAAAGTTCTTAGCATGATTTTATTTCATTTAAAGCCCTTATCTTCTATCTTAGGATCAATACTAAGTATGGGTTCCAAGGTAGAAGAGGTTCAGTGACTTGCTCAGGGTCACACAGCTAAGAAGTGTCTGGAGTCATATTTGAACCTAGGAATTCTCATCTCTAGGACTGGTCTATCCACCGAGCCACCTACCTGTTCCACTTACATTGATTTTTAATGGACAGGAAAATGCAAGATCAGGGCAAGTGGTTGGAGAAGGGTCATTGTATGGGAATGAGTCAGGAAGGGCAGAGCTAGGATTTTCTACCAGGATGCAGAGGAGAATGCTAAGAAGGATATATAAAAAAAAAGGCAGGGTAATGAAGATTATTTAATGTTTGTCATCATTTTGCCAAAAATGTCTAAGAAATATGTCTACTTCTGTCACCAAATCCAAAAGTACCTCCATTTTCTAGATTTAAAGGGGTGCATCACATTTGAGAAGAAGAGAAAATGAGGTGTTAATGATTTCGTTAAAAATTCATAACAAGTTCATTTCACATCAATAAAAACAGGTTGACTATCCAAATCTCCCCCCCCCCCCCGACCCCCGCCATGATTGCATGATTCTTGTTGTCTCCTTCCCCTTTTCCCTCCCCCCCTCCTGGAGTTGACAAGCAAGCCCACTGTAATCCAACTCTTCTGACCCTCTCTCTAAACTGAATGTGTTAATGTGGGACAACAACCAAACCTCTTCCTCTTTCTAGAAGTCTTCCCTCCCTTTTGCCACCTACTCCACACACAGTCATACCATTTTTATTTTGTACAGGAGGGAAAAGACAAGGTATTTCTTGTGGAGAAGCTTTTAAAGGTCCAGGAGGCCCAGAAGAAACCAAGTCCTTTCTCACTGTCTCTAGAAAGAAGGGAAGTTGAGGTGAGTCTCAAGTATTAGTGCTGATGAGCGCTGTACTTCTCTTTGAATGTGGAATGGTAATGAAAAGAACCCTGGTCAAAGAATCAGAAGGCATGGATTCTAATCCCAGCTGGGGTACCATATGCCTGGCTGGTCTGGGAGGCAAAACATTTGTCCTCTCTGGGCCTTATGTCCTCAATCAGTTTTTAGATTCTCTTTTGAGATTACACATTGATACAATTTTCAATAATCTTTTTCTAACATTTTTTGATTCATGTTTTCTCCTTCCCTCCCATCTCTAACTCCTTCCCAAGATGGAAGGTAATATCATATGGATTATACATGTTTCCGTGTTTATCATATTGTAAAAGAGGACATATACTACTTACACTAGAGAAAAATTCATAGAGGAAATAAAGAATAAAGAAATAAACAAGGGGATATAAGAAGAAATAAATAAGGAAATGAAGAATGGCATGTTTCAGGCTACATTCAAACTCTGTCAGCTCCTTCTATGGCAGTGGAAAGTCTTTTTTGTCACAAGTCCCTGAAGTTGTCCTGGATCCTTGTACTATAACTATAACTGTAATAAAGTAAGTCGCAGTTAACCATGGTACTTTATTACTGTTACTTACTATGTACAACGTTCTTCTGGTTCTGCTCACTTCACTTTGCATCATTTTTTATGAGAAATTTTTTTTGGTGATCACCTTGTTCATTATTTCTTATGGCATGATAGTATTCTTTCACAATCATATACCACAGCTTGTTCAGCCATTCCCCAATTGATGGACATCCCTTCAGTTTCCTGGTCTTTGCTACCACAAAAAGGGCTGCTATCAATATTTTGGTAGAGGTTGATCTTTTTTCCACCATCTTTTACTACTTTGGGATACAGACCTAATAATTGTGATGCTAGGTCAAAGGATATGCAGTTTTGATGGCTTTTGGACATGGTTTTTAATTGCTCTCCAGAATGATGAGATCGGTTCACAACTTCACTAACAGTGTATTAGTGCCCCAATTTTTCCACATCCCCTCTAACATCTGTCTCTGTCTATCTGTCTCATCTGTAATTACTCCCTTTCAGCTGGCTCCTTTATGGAAATGAAGCTCACTCAAGCGCTTATCCTTGATTTCTCTTCCTTTTTGGCATCTTCCATGTGCCCAGCAATAAAATCAACTACAATTCTAGCATGCTTTAGGAAAACCCAGGACACAAGAAGATCTCAGGAGACAAAAAGGAATCACAACTTTGCAGTATAATCTAAGAGGGCAGAGCACAAAGGACTTGGGCTCTGGAATCAAAGGAATCAATCCAGCTCCACTACTGACTCTCTGGGTGACCTTACACATTCCCCATCTGTAAAATGAGGCAGTTTCACAGATATGCTTTAGTAATTCCTTGAGTGGCTAGGTTGTGCAATGGTTAGGGTAAGCTCTAATCTGGCCTCGGACACTTTGAGCCGTCTCACTCCAAGCAAATCCTTTAAATTATCCATGCAAAACATTTTGCAGACCTTGAAGCTCCATAAGCTATGTAAATGCCAGCTATTACTATTAGTCATTACATTTCCCCTAAATCAAAAACACTGTTAATTGCTTTAATAAAACCTAATTGAGGGAACAGCTGGGTGGCTCATGGATTGAGAACCAGGCCTAGAGATGGGAGGTTCTAGGTTCAAATCTAGCCTCAGACCCTTCCCAGCTGTGTGACCCTGGGCAAGTCACTTAACCCCCATTGCCTAGCCCTGACCACTCTTCTGCCTTGGAAATAATACACAGTATCAATTCTAAGATGGAAGATGAGGGTTAAAAAAATACCTATTAATTGACCTGCAACAAATATGAGGGTTTGAAGGGAGAGTATGCCAGAAGATAAAAGATGAACTGAATTAATTAGACATTAGACCAACCAATATGATATGCCCATGAAGATCAAGGCAGAAATATTTGAGATCCCAGGGCTGTAAACATTGGAATGTTGGTCTACAATAAAGAATGAAGGGAAGGCAAGTAAGTGGCTCTGGTGGATAGAGATCCAGGCCTGGAAATGGGAAGCCCTCAATTCAAATCTGACCTCCCACTTCATAACTGTGACCCTGGGCAAGTCACTTAACCCCAATTGTCTAACATTTACTGATCTTCTGCCTTGGAATCCAAACTTAGTTTCAATTCTTAGGCAGAAGGTAAGGATTTAAACATTTTTTTAAAAGAATGAAAGGCAGAATTCTGCTGCATTTTTGAACCACTTCTTACTAGAAGGCTGTGTAGAAAACTCAAGAGAATCACAGAATGAATTAAGAGCTCTTGAGAATGTCTGTCAGGTAGCTGATGGTGAGGAGGTAGTTTGTCCTATAATGGGAAAGTCGGGAAGACTAAATAGCAAAGATGGTGTATAAAAGATGGACTGCCCCACTTACTGACTAAATCCCAGAGGGCCATCAACAGCCAGAAAGGAATCCAGAAACATCGTAAAACCAAAATCTGATTCTTTGTACAAAAATGGAAAAAAATAAGAACAACACAAGTTCTGCAATATAGGAGTGGGCTGGTCTATACTCTCATTGTGCTGAAAAGCCATGTATCCAAAAATAAAACAATGAAACTTTGTGTTTATGATTTATAATCCAATACACTAACAAACTTTCTCTGTTTTCAAGGTTCAACAGTGTATCAAGAGCATTCAGCCCATTAACTGGGGAGTCACTGGTACACATATGTTGGAATTAGGTGCTAATTTTTGTTACAAAAGAAATAGAAGGAATGGTCTTAAGAATTTAACAGCGAAATTTAGTAGAGGCAGTCTTGCAGCCAAGCTAATAGAGAACTGGCCTGGAAGTTGAGAGCCCAATTCAAATCCTGTCAG